>NW_027915599.1:0-230 GCF_054177405.1 Leptonychotes weddellii
GTCCTGGGATTGAGCCCCGCATCGGGCTCCTTGCTCAGCGGGAAGCCTGCTTCTCCCTCTCCCACTCCCCCTGCTTGTGTTCCCTCTCTCGCTGTGTCTCTCTCTGTCAAATAAATAAATAAATAAATCTTAAAAAAAAAAAAAAGAACTTTGAGGACACAATAGGTTCCTCGATGAGCTGAGGTAGTCCCAGAAGTCTTTCCCTAAATTGTGGAGAAATACTACGTAAC
>NW_027915600.1:0-230 GCF_054177405.1 Leptonychotes weddellii
GTAGCCGCCTGCCTGACGTCCCCGCAGGCATCAGCCTGGGACCAAGAGGACGGTTCGTGCGCACAGAGGCGGGGTCTGCACCCAGCCCCCCAGCTAGCTCTGCGGGCGCTCCCAAAGTCCCCGGGAGTAGGAACACTCTAGGGATTAGTGGCTCAGGGGAATCCCTGCTTTCTCCTCTTTAGAAGGAGAGAGAGAGAGAGAGAGAGAGAGACGGTCCCTCGGTGGTGACA
>NW_027915601.1:0-230 GCF_054177405.1 Leptonychotes weddellii
CTCACAGAAGGTTACACATGTGTGGTCAGCTTGTGCAGAGAGTGTCGGAGGCCTGGAGGGACCCCCGTCGACTGTGGCAGCAGACGCTGTCTCTGTCCCAAGTCTGCTGAGACCTTCTGAGGCCACTCACTGTGGGTGCACAGCTTTTCAGTTGGCTACAGATTTTCCCAGGAGAAAACCGTGAAGTGCGCTGGAGATCATACGTGTGCACTTCTTTTGTTCATTTCCCC
>NW_027915602.1:0-230 GCF_054177405.1 Leptonychotes weddellii
CTATCACCCAGCCACCCCATCTCTTCCTCCCCCAACCACTCTAACAACCCTCAGTTTGTTTCCTGAGATTAAGAATTCCTCATATCAATGAGGTTATATGATACATGTCTATCTCTGATTGACTTATTTCGCTCAGCATACCTTCCAGTTCCATCCACGTCATTGCAAATGGCAGGATTTCATTCCTTTTGATGTTTGCATAATATTCTATTGTATATACATACCACTTC
>NW_027915603.1:0-1407 GCF_054177405.1 Leptonychotes weddellii
CTGGGTGTTATGCACAAACAATGAATCATGGAACACTTCATCTAAAACTAATGATGTAATGTAGGGGATTAACATAAGAATAAAAAAAAAAAAAAGAAGAAGTCCAGAGCATGCAGAGTAAGTTGCAAAGGGGTGTGGTGGGAGATGCATCTGGCAAGGTAGATACTATCCATTGTGATCTGCTTAGCAATCCCAGACAGTAGCTACTATTATCAGCCTCATTTTCAGATCTTTTTCCAAGGCCAACCAGCTGATACATGGTCAAGTAGAGGATCAAACCCAAGCATCTGGCCATTGAGGCCAAGCACTAACCACCACACTGCACTGTCTCTCAAAGCAAAAGAAAATGAAGACCACTATTCAGTGGAAAAGTTACTAGTCTTATCACCAATGCCTGGATTACAGAACTGCTTTTTCTGGCTTAAGTACATCTTGTGACTACTGATCTATTTGCTGGTATTTACACTACCTTATTTTATAATTTCCTTGTGTAAAGTGTACCGAACCTTACAAAATTGCCATTTCTGTATGTTGAAAAATGGCCAACTCCTAGCCATTTCACACGTTAACTCATACACTAATGCAAGTAAAAGATGAGAGCTGCTAAATAAATAATCATAAAATGAACAGGTATGGCATCGCCATCTAGATGAGGAGATGGAATATTCACAGTTGCCCTGGAAGACCTCCAAGTTTCCCTTCCCAATGTTATGTGTCCAGGGACGTGCCAGGGGGTGAAGGAGATGGGAGTGCCCCCCTCCCCGAGCTGCAGACAGACAAGAAGGGGGCATTTCCTTTTCAAAATGACCCACTTTAACTACACCAGGCACACTGTGCAGGTGTCTGATCTGACAGAGCAATTCTCAACTCAAGGACAGGAAGAGAGCCAGACAAAATATTTCAACAACTCCCACAGTGCTTAGCTCCCAGATCATTTAGAGCAATTTATCACAGCTTTTCCACAAGACAGTTCTGAGTCTTAATGAACTATAGGGAGGAACTGCTGACCACTGCCCTCCTTCCTCAGAGCAAACCCCAGCTTCCAGCCCCACCAGCAGAGTGAATCGCCTCGTTGTCCATTGTCCCTGAGCCCATGACAGCCAAGCAGGGAGGCCCTGGATTAGCCTTTCCTGCAGTCACTAGTCTTTGTGCGGATGCACTTTCTCTGGGTCAGGTAGACTCTTGGCCATGGACCCAGCTTGACAGCCATGTACCCGATGGCTGAGCATGGTTCTCAGCTAAGGCACACTGGAGGCTGGTTTCCAAGACAGCTCAAACACAATTAACTTTCCATTTGACGCAGCCTGCTTCTCTCTGCTCCTAATGTTCCCTTAGGACCTGAGATCCAATAAAGTCCAGCCTGTGACTAAGAAAACCAGTCAGAGAAAGTGACCAAATATTGTTCAA
>NW_027915604.1:0-230 GCF_054177405.1 Leptonychotes weddellii
AGAGCTTTTTTGAATGTGTATGAGAGAGAAGCAAGGGATATAAGGCTGTGTGACGTGTGTCAGAGAGTGACAAAATCAATGAGCGAGGCCAAGGCTAGAGAGGGAGGGGGCAGTATGTGGGTGGTCTTGCAAAGGGAGGATTGGGCGAAATGGGGGTGACAGTGGGGGTAGGGAGAGAAGGGGGGACCAAGGGAGGGTATGGGTGTATGGGGGGCTCTTGGCACAGGTGG
>NW_027915605.1:0-230 GCF_054177405.1 Leptonychotes weddellii
CATGATCCCAGAGTCCTGGGATCGAGCCCCTCATCGGGGTCCCTGCTCCGCGGAAAGCCTGCTTCTCCCTCTTCCACTCCCCCTGCCTGTGTTCCCTCTCTCGCTGTGTCTCTTTTTGTCAAATAAATAAATAAATAAAATCTTAGTAATTAATAAAGTTGAATCAAGTACTTTTTCTTTCTTTCTTTTTTCCAAAGGTAAAGGCAAGGGTTTCTTGGCGCTATGGCTCA
>NW_027915606.1:0-230 GCF_054177405.1 Leptonychotes weddellii
CATGGATTAGGGAAATTAATCCTTTTAATATGTTGCAAATATATTTTCCCAGGATGTCATTTGTATTTAGACTTTGTTCATGATTTTTCTTTTTCTTTTTTTTTTAAGATTTTATTTATTTGACAGAGAGAGAGCGAGCGAGCGCGCGCGCGCGAGAGCCAGAGAGCACAAGCAGGGGAAACAGAAGAGGCAGCAGGAGAAGCAGGGTCCCCCCTGAACAGGGAGCCTGA
>NW_027915607.1:0-230 GCF_054177405.1 Leptonychotes weddellii
AAGAAAGAAAGAAAGAAAGAAAGAAAGAAAGAAAGAAAGAAAGAAAGAAAGAAAGGGGGCGCCTGGGTGGCTCAGATGGTTAAGCATCTGCCTTCGGCTCGGGTCATGATCCCAGGGTGCTGGGATCGAGTCCCGCATCGGGCTCCCTCCTCAGCGGGGAGCTTGCTTCTCCCTCTCCCGCTCCCCCTGCTTGTGATTTCTCTCTCTGTCAAATAAATAAATAAAATCTT
>NW_027915608.1:0-230 GCF_054177405.1 Leptonychotes weddellii
ACCCCGGAGGCCCCAGGCGCTGCGCAGCCCGCCCCGCCTCCTCCCCAAACTCGGTTCCCAGTCTCGGGGTCGTTGGAGGCTGCCTGTCCCCCAGACACGGAGGGAGGGAGGGCGAGCGCTGGGCGGCTGGGCCGGGGAGGGAGGACGGGGGCGGGCAGGGAGACCTGCCGAGTCCGCCTGGTGCAGGCCCGGTCCCCGGGCGCGGCGGGGCCATGTCCCCGCGGAGCCCG
>NW_027915609.1:0-230 GCF_054177405.1 Leptonychotes weddellii
CACATCGGGCTCCCTGCTCAGCAAGGAGCCTGCTTCTCCCTCTAACCCTCCCCCCTCTCATGTACTCTCTCTCTCTCATTCTCGCTCTCTCAAATAAATAAATAAATCTTTAAAAAAAAAAAAAAAGTAAGTTCATGGAATCTGGAAACCTAGACCACTACACACTCATACAGCTTTCTTGCATTCTGTTCTCCTTACTGACCTTCTAAGTTCAGTTTCCAAAGTCTCTG
>NW_027915610.1:0-230 GCF_054177405.1 Leptonychotes weddellii
CTATTAAAGTCTCATTATAATTAATAATCAAATAATTATATAGGAATATTAAAATGGTTATATACACTGATAACAATTCAGAAAAGGCTTAGTGCGCAGCATGATCGTTATTCTTTCCTTTTATTGAGCTTTAGTTCTTAGGGTGTCTATCAGTCCAAAATAAAATATAAAAAGGTTACACATATGTTATCCTTTCCATCAGAGAATATTTCAGGACTTATATACATGTA
>NW_027915611.1:0-230 GCF_054177405.1 Leptonychotes weddellii
CATGCGTGCACACCCTCATCCTTGGCCTTCTGGCCCTCGTCGTACAGCCCCTCGCCATTCCCTTGGGCCGCCCAGGATGCCCAAGCCGCCTGACCACCATCTCAACCTGATGAAGGGGCAGGCCTACAGCTTCGCCCACCAGCCATGGGCTGCGCTCCCGCCCCGCAGGGCTTTGTCTTCCTTCCCGCGGACCCCCGGCCCTTTGCCCCTGGGCCCCGCCCAGGGTCCCC
>NW_027915612.1:0-230 GCF_054177405.1 Leptonychotes weddellii
GTAATCGTAACCGTAATCGCCAAGAGGATAGAGGTGCTGACTATAGTACGAATAACACGACTCACAGCTCTGAACAAAATGATACAAAGAGCCCTACTGGGTATTCTGCAAAATCGCCTAAACCTAACTCAGATAGCTCAACAAAGCGAACCTCAATGAAGCAGAATGATCATTATGCAAAAGAAAGAGCCCAGCTTGAAAAACTCTCATTAGGCAAACTAGCTGGAGAA
>NW_027915613.1:0-230 GCF_054177405.1 Leptonychotes weddellii
TGAACTGAATCACCTGCTTAATATAGATTTCAAGTAGCCTGATTTAGACTATTTCAAAATAAGGTGGCCTAATTGTACATTCAAGGTTTCTTTGAAGAAAATTAAAAATGAAATATAATGGAAAATTGATTGTTCTGCCTACAGATTCAAAATAAAGAACAAAATTAAAATACAAGTGAGGAACTAGGAAAGATGTCTAGAATGACCCTGCCATAGAAGAGCTCTTACAA
>NW_027915614.1:0-1407 GCF_054177405.1 Leptonychotes weddellii
AAAGATTTTATTTATTTATTTGAGAGAGAGAGAATGAGAGAGAGCACCTGAGAGGGGGGAGGGCCAGAGGGAGAAGCAGACTCCCTGCCGAGCAGGGAGGCCGATGCGGGACTCGATCCAGGGACTCCAGGATCATGACCTGAGCCGAAGGCAGTCGCTTAACGAACTGAGCCACCCAGGCGCCCGGGCCAAAGACAATCTTACAATAACATTATCCCAACCTCCCAGGATCCTGTGAGTCTACGTTAACATATAAAAATTCCTTAGGAAACTTCCATTATCTTTACCCCCAAATATGTTAGCAATCAGGCTCCAAGAATATGGCCCACCAATATACATCTGAAGGGTCTCATGATCAAGGCCTTATTTATTATTTATTTTTTTGAGAGAGTGTGCGAAGGGGGGTGAGGAGCAGAGGGAGAGGAAGAGAGAGAATCTCAAGCCGACTCTGCAATCAGCATGGAGCCTGACTTGGAACTTGATCTCTTGACCCTGAAATCAAGAGTGTGATGCTTATCTGACTGAGCCACCCAGGCACCGCATTACTAAGGTTTTATTAGACAGTAACAAATGACCTTTTCCTAACTACAGCTAGACCCTGAAGGTCCCAGAAACCTTGTTTCCATAATACCTTGGGGGCTGGTGCTGTCCCAAACCCCATCCCAACTTGAAAGCATAGAATCTAAGCTTTAAGAATAGCATAAGAATCTATGCTAATCTAAGCGCAGCTCTATCTGCCCATGGGTCCTGTCCCGTGGTTTGATAAAACCACCTTTTTTGCACCAAAGACATCTCAAGAATTCTTTCTTGGCCATCGGCTCTGAACCTCAACATTTCTATGTCATCATCACATTTTAACCATGTTGTATCATGTGACAAGATCTGTTTCTTTTTTCAAAGCTGAATATTATCCCAGCAATTTGGAGACCATCTTTGAGATGTTACTCCACTGACCACCACTCATCTGTTTGCTGTTGGCCAGGGCGCAGGGAGGGGTGCAAGAGCCCGTGGCTCCTGGGGTCCCAAACGGACCAGTTTTGGCCACTTACTGCTGACAAAATCCAAGGCAGAAAGACACATTGCAGGGGGCGGGTAGACAAGAGAGGAAGTTCTTTCAGGGAGGCCCACACTGGGAAGACAGCCAGGTAATGTCTCAAAGACTGTCTCCAAAGTGCTGGAAATATTTCCAGGTTTATATAAGAAAAATGGGGGGGGGGCAAAAGTGAGGGGGTACCTGCAGGCAGGCAGCCAAGGTCAAATCTGTCCTTGTCTGGGAGTCCATCGGGGGTGGGGTCTTTCTGGCTCGGGGCAGTCCCGGTTGCTTGACGGAGTAGCTTCAGTTCCCTTCAGGGGATGCTTTGCCCTCAGGGTCTTCCTGCTGAGCCAAGAGACAAGCTGGAAGGAACA
>NW_027915615.1:0-230 GCF_054177405.1 Leptonychotes weddellii
CTACTGGGAATAGTTATGTGCCTGATGTCAGTTCTTCTTACCACATTATCAACTTGCAGCCTCTCCTGTCCTGCTTAACTTAAAAGCCCCTCTCCCTCCCTTCTTCTCTAGTTTGTTTATAATCTGATATATTCTGAACAACCAAGTAAAGAAGCTGATTAGAATTATATGGTAGTCAGTGAGTGTTGGGAAGACTCCAACTGACCCACTGCATATGACCAGTACATACA
>NW_027915616.1:0-230 GCF_054177405.1 Leptonychotes weddellii
AATTTAAATTAAAGTTTATGGAAAAAAGTTCTTTCAGATGACCACTTGACAATAAATAGCCACATATCTAGTAATTGATCAACAAGATCAAGTTTGTAGTCTACCTTAAAGAAATAAACATTGGGGGGAAAAATGACAAAAATGTCCAAAAAGCCAAAACGGATTTCACAAACCAGGACCCCCACATTGATTTAAAATACTTATAACTTTTAGCAAAAAGGGAGCATTAT
>NW_027915617.1:0-230 GCF_054177405.1 Leptonychotes weddellii
CGTCCGTCCTTCCAGCTCAAGCCTGGGGGGCGCACAGCGCACGGACGTGACAGCTCACAGCGGGCCGGGGACGGTCAACAGTCACAGCACGAGCAGACCCGGGACTAAGGCTGGGGGGCCGGCAGGAGTGCGGGAGGACCGGGCACGCGGGGTGGGGGCGTCCACAGGAGCCCGTGTGTGCCCGGTCAGAATGGGGCACATAAGCCCACACAGCGCAGTGCGGGGCCCAC
>NW_027915618.1:0-230 GCF_054177405.1 Leptonychotes weddellii
CTGGGAATAGTTATGTGCCTGATGTCAGTTCTTCTTCTTACCACATTATCAACTTGCAGCCTCTCCTGTCCTGCTTAACTTAAAAGCCCCTCTCCCTCCCTTCTTCTCTAGTTTGTTTATAATCTGATATATTCTGAACAACCAAGTAAAGAAGCTGATTAGAATTATATGGTAGTCAGTGAGTGTTGGGAAGACTCCAGCTGACCCACTGCATATGACCAGTACATACA
>NW_027915619.1:0-230 GCF_054177405.1 Leptonychotes weddellii
TAGGGTAAGCACTAGCCATGTATAGCTATTGAGCACTTAAAATGTGCTTTGGGGCAATAGAGGAACTGAGTTTTTAGTTTTATTGAATTGTAATGAATTTATACTTAGGGGCACCTGAGTGGCACAGTCAGTTAAAGCCTCTAACTATTGTTACCCCATCCCTCCCACCCCCCACCACTCCAGCAACCCTCAGTTTGTTTCCTGAGATTAAGAATTCCTCATATCAGTGA
>NW_027915620.1:0-230 GCF_054177405.1 Leptonychotes weddellii
GAATAAATATCCTAAAGGTAAAAAAATAATAATGATGATGATGATGAAGTTAAGTTATAACCTTCTGCCAGAATGAATCATGAGAAATAATGCTTAAGAAGATTTGTAATTATCCTCAAGTGGCTTTTGCTACCATATTGTGGGAAGTATAAAGCTCACGATGGTATATATACGGATAGATACAATGTAAAGAAAGATGAGGCTTTCTGGGGTGGCTCAGTCCGTTAAGC
>NW_027915621.1:0-230 GCF_054177405.1 Leptonychotes weddellii
ACAGATGAATGGATAAAGAAGATGTGGTCCAGGGGCACCTGGGTGGCTCAGTTGGTTAAGCGACTGCCTTCTGCTCAGGTTAAGATCTGAGGGTCCTGGGATCGAGCCCCGCATCGGGCTCCCTGCTCGGCGGGAAGCCTGCTTCTCCCTTTCCCACTCCCCCTGCTTGTGTTCCCTCTCTCGCTGTCTCTCTCTCTCTGTCAAATAAATAAATAAAATCTTTTTTAAAA
>NW_027915622.1:0-230 GCF_054177405.1 Leptonychotes weddellii
CTAGAGACTGTTCACTGCTCCTTCTCCTGGGCACAGACAGCACATGCTGGACGGAATGCAAGTTCTTTGTTTTCTTTGTTTTTATTTTATTTTATTTTATTTCATTGTTATGTTAGTCACCATACATTACATCATTAGTTTTTGATGCAGTGTTCCATGATTCATTGTTTTCGTATAACACCCAGTGCTCCATGCAGTATGTGCCCTCCTTAATACCCATCACCGGGCTA
>NW_027915623.1:0-230 GCF_054177405.1 Leptonychotes weddellii
GCATCTACATGGTCAGTCAGACTGCTTACAGACAGGGGGTCTACACAGTCAGCCAGACTGCTCACAGATGGGGTGTCTACATGGTCAGCCAGGCTGCTCACAGATGGGGCATCTACATGGTCAGTCAGACTGCTTACAGACAGGGTGTCTACACAGTCAGCCAGACTGCTCCAAGCTGGGGCGTCCACGCAGTCAGCCACACTGCTCACAGTTGCGTGTCTACACAGTCA
>NW_027915624.1:0-230 GCF_054177405.1 Leptonychotes weddellii
GTGGAGGTGGACGCAGCCCCCACTGTGGACCTGAACCGTGTGCTCAACGAGACCAGGAGTCAGTATGAGGCCCTGGTGGAGACCAACCGCAGGGACGTGGAGGAATGGTTCACCACCCAGGTGGGCATCTCAGCACATGGCCACTCGGGACACTTGGCCCCTCGGGGTCCTTGAGGCAGGGTCTGACCCTGTCTTCTCCCCTGTGCTGTTTCAGACCGAGGAGCTGAACA
>NW_027915625.1:0-1407 GCF_054177405.1 Leptonychotes weddellii
GACTGTCCAGTTTTCCCAACACCATTTGTTGAAGAGACTGTCTTTTTTCCATTGGACATTCTTCTCTGCTTTGTCAAAGATTAGTTGGCCATAGAGTTGAGGGTCCATTTCTGGGCTCTCTATTCTGTTCCATTGATCTATGTGTCTGTTTTTGTGCCAGTACCATACTGTCTTGATGATTACAGCTTTGTAATAGAGCTTGAAGTCCAGAATTGTGATGCCACCAGCTTTGCTTTTCTTTTTGAACATTCCTCTGGCTATTTGGAGTCTTTTGTGGTTCCAGACAAATTTTAGGATTATTTGTTCAATTTCTTTGAATAAAGTTGATGGTATTTTGATAGGGATTGCATTAAATGTATAGATTGCTCTAGGTAGCATAGACATTTTCACAATATTTGTTCTTCCAATCCATGAGCATGGAATATTTTTCCATTTCTTTGTGTCTTCCTCAATTTCTTTCATGAGTGTTCTATATTTTCTGAGTACAGATTCTTTGCCTCTTTGGTTAGATTTATTCCTAGGTATCTTATGGTTTTGGGTGCAATTGTAAATGGGATCGACTCCCTAATTTCTCTTTCTTCTGTCTTGTTGTTGGTATATAGAAATGCAACTGACTTCTGTGCATTGATTTTATATCCTGCCACTTTACTGAATTCCTGTATGAGTTCTAGCCGTTTTGGGTTGGAGTCTTTTGGGTTTTCCATATAAAGTATCATATCATCTGCAAAGAGTGAGATTTTGACTCCTTCTTTGCCAATTTGGATGCATTTTATTTCTTTTTGTTGTCTGATTGGTGAGGCTAGGACTTCTAATACTATGTTGAACAGCAGTGATAGTGGACATTCCTGCCGTGTTCCTGACCTTAGGGGAAAAGCTCTCAGTTTTTCCCCATTGAGTATGATATTCACTGTGGGTTTTTCATAGATGGCTTTTATGATATTGAGCTATGTACCCTCTATCCCTACACTGTGAAGAGTTTCAATCAAGAAAGGATGCTGTACTTTGTCAAATGCTTTTTCTGCATCTATTGAGTGGATCATATGGTTCTTATTCTTTCTTTTATTAATGTATTGTGTCACATTGATTGATTTATGGATGTTGAACCAACCTTGCAGCCCAGGAATAAATCCCACTTGGTCGTGGTGAATAATCGTTTAACATACTGTTGGAATCTACTGGCTAGTATTTTGTGAGAATTTTTGCATCCATGTTCATCAGGGATATTGGTCTGTAGTTCTCTGGTTTTGGGGGGGGGTTTGTTGTTGTTGTTTTTACAGATTTTATTTATTCATTTGAGACACAGAGATACAGACAGAAAGAGAGAGCATGAACAGGGGGAGAGGCAGATGGAGAGGGAGAAGCAGGCTCCCCGCCGAGCCAGGAGCCCAATGTGGGGCTCGATCCCAG
>NW_027915626.1:0-230 GCF_054177405.1 Leptonychotes weddellii
CCTCAGACTAACTGGTTTCTAAAATGAGAGTGTCGGTGGGAGCCATTTCCTCCACTGTGCTTGTCTTAAGTTCTCTCCGATGCTTCATCATGGCAGTCCCAGATGCCAACCAGGATCTGGCCTGTCAGGGTTCAGTCATTAGCTTGTGCTCAGACATAATTCAGTACCCAAAGAACTGCAAAATCCTAAGAGCAAGTTAGAGCCTAGCTAAAGCCGAGATGGGGAGTTCA
>NW_027915627.1:0-230 GCF_054177405.1 Leptonychotes weddellii
ATATCCAACTTTTACATCAACATGGATGGGACTGGAGGAGATTATGCTAAGTGAAATAAGTCAAGCAGAGAAAGTCAATTATCATATGGTTTCACTTATTTGTGGAACATAAGGAATAGCATGGAGGACATTAGGAGAAGGAAGGGAAAAATGGGGGGGGGGAATTGGAGGGAGAGATGAACCATGAGAGACTATGGACTCTGAGAAACAAACAGGGTTTTAGAGGGGAG
>NW_027915628.1:0-230 GCF_054177405.1 Leptonychotes weddellii
CCACCCAAATTCTTACCTAGAGCAGATGAGAGGAGACCCACACCGGGACACATCACAATGAAATGTCAGAAAGAGGGTGGAAGGGCAGACACCCTGAAAACTCCAAGAGGCAACAACACAGGCCTGGGGGCCGGAAGACATGAGACAAGGCCCCCAAATCCTGAGGACAACTCTGTCCAGCACAGAGTCTCTGCCACGTCATCGTGTGACTCAGGGCGAGGGCAGCCTAA
>NW_027915629.1:0-230 GCF_054177405.1 Leptonychotes weddellii
AAGAAAATGCAGGTGTTGTCCCTGGGCATGTGTAATATGCCCATTAAAAGTGGAAATTAAAGGAATGCATTTTATTCCTGCATTTCAAGGCCTTTTTGTCAAAGGAGATTTCAGTTTAGCTGGTCACTCATAACAGTGACTCATCCAGCCGGGCTTTGTAGTCCTCATGTTATTAAATATTGCTCCCATGGGGGTGGGTAGCCTACCAGGGCTAAGACAGAGGAAGTGGC
>NW_027915630.1:0-230 GCF_054177405.1 Leptonychotes weddellii
ATACATTTGTGTTGGTTTCCTTGCGCTGCTGTAACAAAGTACCACAAACTAGATGGTTTATTGTCTCAGGCGCCTGGCTGTCTCAGTCAGTTGAGTGTCCAACTCTTGATTTCAGCTTGGGTCTTGATCTCAGGGTTGTGAGCTCGGCCCCGAGTTGGGCTCCATGCTTGGGCATGAAGCCTACTTAAAAAAAAAAAAAGGAAATGTATTGTCTCAAGGTCTGGAGGCTA
>NW_027915631.1:0-230 GCF_054177405.1 Leptonychotes weddellii
CTTAAGATTGTTTTAGCTATTAAGAGTCTTCTGTGGTTTCACATGAATTTTAGGATTTTTTTTTCTATCTCTGTGAAAAATGCCATTGCAATTTTGATAAGGATTACACTGAATCTATAAATGGCTTTAGGTAGCCTATACAAACACTTTGAAAAATTATTTGTCATTATCCACTCAAGTTAAATATATGTACATCTTACAACCACAAATTTCTTAGGTATTATAATACA
>NW_027915632.1:0-230 GCF_054177405.1 Leptonychotes weddellii
AGCCCAGAGATCTTCTGAAAATGTATCTAACCTCTCCTGTCACTCCATCTTCTGATAATATGGCTCCACTCTCTTCACTGTCTTGCTCAAGGACCATCAGTGGCTCCCTAGTGCCTCCAGGAGAAAGTGCAGACTCTAGCCTGGCACCTACAGCCTTCTCCAATAGAGACCCACCTAGTGCTCCATCTGCCCTGGCCTATGCCTGACACTAGAAGAGAGTCTACAGAGAC
>NW_027915633.1:0-230 GCF_054177405.1 Leptonychotes weddellii
GACCAGAATTTTATTAATTTTATTTATACTCTATGACCTTTAAAGTTATACTGTCTTACATTTCAGAAGAACCTTAGACTATTTTCTCTCCTGAAACAAGAGACCTTTCCAACATGCCTAAGAACTAAAACTTTTGCTGAAACCCCTGTACCTCCAGGGAGCTTAGTAATCTGGAAGGAGAGCCCTTCACTCATCAGCCGCTTGTTCTACTTGGCAAACCAGCCATCATC
>NW_027915634.1:0-230 GCF_054177405.1 Leptonychotes weddellii
CTTTTTTGAGGCTTCCTTCTGTCTTTCTCATCCATTCTTTCCTGCTCTTTTCCTGATTCGAGGCTGCCCTTTGCTAACAAAAGCCCTTCCATAAGTTACTATATTTGCTTTCAGTGGTCATTACTGTATACACATTCACCACGAGTTGATTTGCAATACCTGATCCAAAATAGTAATAGGATCACATTACATTTACTGGAAGAACTCATTTGCCTCGTCAGATATGGGGA
>NW_027915635.1:0-230 GCF_054177405.1 Leptonychotes weddellii
TGGCTCCCACGGTGAGGATGAGGATGAATGATGCAGGCCAGGCTGACAGAGCACCTGCTGGGTCACCAAGCCTCATCTGGAAAACCCTTGAATTGCCTTCCGTGCTTCCACGCCCCTCACTTCTGCTCCAGTGTTCCAGCATGGAGTGACCAGGGTCTTGACTGGGCCACATCCGGACCTCCAGACGGGCACTTTGCCCGCAACAACCTGTCTCCACCTGGAAACATACA
>NW_027915636.1:0-1407 GCF_054177405.1 Leptonychotes weddellii
TAGGTATCTTATGGTTTTGGGTGCAACTGTAAATGGGATCAACTCCTTAATTTCTCTTTCTTGTGTCTTGTTGTTGGTGTATAGGAATGCCACTGATTTCTGTGCATTGATTCTATATCCTGCCACTTTACTGAATTCCTGTATGAGTTCTAGCAGTTTTGGGGTAGAGTCCTTTGGGTTTTCTACATAAAGTATCATAACATCTGCAAAGAGTGAGAGTTTGACTTCTTCTTTGCCAATTTGGATGCCTTTGATTTCTTTTTGTTGTCTGATTGCTGTGGCTAGGACTTCCAATACTATGTTGAATAGCAGTGGTGATAGGGGACATCCCTGCTGCATTCCTGACCTTATGGGGAAAGCTCTCAGTTTTTCCCCATTGAGAATGATATTCACTATGGGTTTTTCATAGATAGCTTTTATGATATTGAGGTACATACCCTCTCTCCCTATACTCTGAAGAGTTTTGATCAAGAAAGTATTCTGTACTTTGTCAAATGCTCTTTCTGCATCTAATGAGAGGATCAGATGGTTCTTGTTCTTTCTTTTGTTAATGTATTGTATCACATTGATTGATTTGCGGATGTTGAACCAACCTTGCAGCCCAGGGTTAGAGCCGACTTGATCGTGGTGCATAATGCTTTTAATGTATTGTTGGATCCTATTGGCTAGTATTTTGGTGAGAATTTTTGCATCCATGTTCATCAAGATATTGGTCTGTAATTCTCCTTTATGATGGGGTCTTTGTCTAGTTTTGAGATCAAGGTAATGGTGGCCTCATAAACGGAGTTTCGAAGTTTTCCTTCCATTTCTATTTTTTTGAAGAATTTCAGAAGAATAGGCATTAATTCTTTAAATGTTTGGTAGAATTCCCCTGGGAAGCCATCTGGCCCTGGGCTTTAGTTTGTTGGGAGATTTTTGATGACTGCTTCAATTTCCTTAGTGGTTATAGGTCTGTTCAGGTTTTCTATTTCTTCCTGGTTCAGTTTTGGTACTTGATACATCTCTAGGAATGCATCCATTTTCTCCAGATTATCTAATTTGCTGCCACATAGTTGCTCATAATATGTTCTTATAATTGTTTGTATTTCTTTGGTGTTTGTTGTGATCTCTCCTCTTTCATGCATGATTTTATTTATTTGGGTCATTTCTCTTTTCTTTTTGATATGTCTGGCCAGGGTTTTATCAATCTTGTTAATTCTTTCAAAGAAGCAGCTCTTAGCTTTGTTGATCTGTTCTACTGTTCTTTTGGTTTCTATTTCATTGATTTCTGCTCTGATGTCTGCTCTGATCTTTATTATTTCTCTTCTCCTGCTGGGTTTAGGCTGTATTTGCTGTTCTCTCTCCAGCTCCTTGAAGTGTAGGGTTAGGTTGTGTATTTGAGACCTTTCTTGTTTCTTGAGAAAGGCT
>NW_027915637.1:0-230 GCF_054177405.1 Leptonychotes weddellii
CCCAGCAAGTATCCTGATAGGCTCTGACTCGCCACATTGCCATCTTCATTTGCCCAAACATATTTGCTTTCCCAAAGTGACATTTTCCTGACAATCCAATTTATAGGCATTAACTTATGGCTCATTAGAATTTTTCCAAAATGCAGTTCTGTTCATGTTACTGAGTTTTGTATTTATGCATTTTAAATATCTGGATCTTCTCACTATTGCTTATCCACTATATTAGAAGA
>NW_027915638.1:0-230 GCF_054177405.1 Leptonychotes weddellii
ATGTCTGACGCGCAGGGGCAGGGACAGGGGTGGGGAGACGGGGTTTCAGCAAGGGGAGCAGGAGAAGAGG
This sequence comes from Leptonychotes weddellii, assembly GCF_054177405.1. NCBI lineage: Eukaryota > Metazoa > Chordata > Mammalia > Carnivora > Phocidae > Leptonychotes > Leptonychotes weddellii. The sequence continues at coordinate 71 of NW_027915638.1, forward strand.
CTCATCTGTCAGGGAGTGAAACACACGGAAGAAAAGGAAGATTGAAGGAAAGGGAAAAAGAGACAGCATGGAGCTACACACCGTGCATGCATGTTCACACAGATGTGCACACCCTTGCTCATGTGTACACGCATGTAGATGCAGGGTGTGCATGCACGCA
>NW_027915639.1:0-230 GCF_054177405.1 Leptonychotes weddellii
AAAAGTAATGTCTATTTTAATATGAGCCCGTCTGGAATTAACTTTGTCTGCCTGTGCCTATGTTTGATATTCAGGGTGTAGTAATTTCGTATCAGCATTCCAGATATGTAACTAGCTCAAGAGCACCCAGTTAGGTAGCAGACCCTAGTGCAGCCACATTTTCCTACCCCAAGTCAGCTGAGACTCACTGGCATATCACCGAACCTGTACTCACACACTTCCTATAAGAG
>NW_027915640.1:0-230 GCF_054177405.1 Leptonychotes weddellii
CAACACCTACAAGGGGCACCATCTGGAAGATCTTCATGAACAAGGTGACTGGCACCTCTGTCAGGTTCATCCAAGAGCCAGCTGGATGAACGGCACTAGAGGGTGACAGGCAACTAACAGGAGGAGCAGAGCTCCCAAGGCAGGAAGGTGCTGGACCTACTCAGGATGGTGCAGGACATCAGTGCAGCTGTGCACAGATAATGGAGGAAGATCAGCATGATTTGTCAAGG
>NW_027915641.1:0-230 GCF_054177405.1 Leptonychotes weddellii
CTTTGTGTTTTATCTTTACTGCAAGTATGTGAAACATTATATGATGAGATAAAAGTTAATTCTTACCTACTTAATGCAGTGGGAATACTTAAAAATTATAGGTTAATGAAAGATCACTTTATTTCTGTTTCCCCCTTCCCAAGATGAAAAGAAGTAGATTATTGGGGAGCACCTGGGTGGATCAATCGGTTAAGTATCCAAGTCTTGATTTCAGCTCAGGTCCTGATCTC
>NW_027915642.1:0-230 GCF_054177405.1 Leptonychotes weddellii
ATATATCTGTTTTGTTCACTGTGTTTCCACGTATCTAACAGTGCCTGGTACATAACAGCTCATTGTTAAATAAAATGAATGAGTATCTGATATATCAGATAAAGGGCTAGTATCCAAAATCTATAAAGAACTCATCAAACTCAACACCCAAAGAACAAAGAATCCAATCAAGAAATGGGCAGAAGACATGAACAGACATTTTCCCAAAGAAGACATCCAAATGGCCAACA
>NW_027915643.1:0-230 GCF_054177405.1 Leptonychotes weddellii
TACAGTTTTCATCTCTTTTATTTTAAGTTGGCCATTATTTACTTATTTTTTTTTCTATCCTCTTTCTTACCTTTCCTTCTGAGACATACAGGCATACTTCGCTGCTTGCTGAGATTTTAAGTTTTGTTCTTTATTCCTATATGTTTTTACTTTGTCAACTGATTCTATCATCTGTGTTATTTCTGGAGCTTAACCTATTATTGGGCTTTCTTCCCATCAAGGATAGCATA
>NW_027915644.1:0-230 GCF_054177405.1 Leptonychotes weddellii
ACTGAAGCGATTTTTATCTGAGGATGGCTTCTCTGGCTCAATTGTCAGCTCAGTACTGGTGCTCTTCTTCCGGGATTTCAATACCTTCATGAATGATCCTTCTGCACTCCTTATAGATACTTCTTCACCTGTCAACAAAAAAGAGACTAGTTTTGACAATGAAAGACTGATAGTACAGCTTTTTGTCAGTCCACAGTCATATACCCCAAATAAATTAAGAATCAACAAAT
>NW_027915645.1:0-230 GCF_054177405.1 Leptonychotes weddellii
GCCCGCGCCTTGGCTCCGTTTCTGCAGCTAGCTTCCTGCTCCGATACCTGGGAGCTCTGCCGCACTCAGGCACCCCCAGTCTTTCTGTGACCCGAGGGTCCTGAGACCACACTGTCCCACGAGGGTTCCATGCCCCGTTTAGCCACTGGACCGACATCCCTCAGAGGAGCTGACTTCTAAAAGTTCCGATTTTGTGCTCCGCGGCTCTATCACTTGCCAGAAGCGGCCAA
>NW_027915646.1:0-230 GCF_054177405.1 Leptonychotes weddellii
ACCCAGGCGTCCCTGTTTTTTTTTTTTTTTTATTTCTATGAAAAATTCCATAGGGATTGCATTGAATCTGTAGATGGCTTTGGGTAGTATGGACATTTTAACAATATTAATGCTTCCAATCCATGAGCATGGGATATCTTTCCATTTATTTGTGTCTTCAATTTCTTTTATCTATGTCTTATAGTTTTGTTTTTTTTTTCTTCTTCAAAGATTTTATTTATTTATTTGAC
>NW_027915647.1:0-1407 GCF_054177405.1 Leptonychotes weddellii
TTTCTTCGATCTCCTGTTGAGTTTGTAGGTGTTCAGAATGGTTTGATCCCTATCCAGCTGAATTCCTGAGAGGAGACGAAATCCAGGTCTCCTACTCCTCCGCCATCTTGCTCCGCCCCCGAGAACTTCTTTATAGATCTTGGATACCAGCCCTTTATCTGTAATGTCATTTGCAAATACCTGCTCCCATTCTGTGGGTTGCCTCTTTGTTTTGTTGACTGTTTCCTTTACAATGCCGAAGCTTTTTATCTTGATGAAGTCCCAAAAGTTCATTTTTGCTTTTGTTTCCCTTGCTTTTAGAGACATGTCTTGAAAGAAGTCGCTGTGGCCAATGTCAAAGAGGTTACTGCTTATGTTCTCCCCTAGGATTTTTATGGATTCTTGTCTCATATTTAGGTCTTTCTTCCATTTTGAGTTTATTTTTGTGTATTGTGTAAGAGAATAGTCCAGTTTCATTCCTCTGCATGTGGCAGAGAAGAAAGTTTTATTTTATTTTATTATTTTATTATATTGAAGAGACTGTCTTTTTTCCATTGGATATTCTTCCCTGATTTGTTGAAGATTAGTTGAGGGTCCAATTCTGGGGTTTCTATGCTGTTCCATTGATCTATGTGTCTGTTTTTGTGCCCATACTCATCACTCAAAAATCAATCCATTCAATAAATGAGCTGAAGACATGAACAGACACTTTTCCAAAGAAGACAAACCAATGGCTAACAGACACATGAAAAAATGTTCAACATCACTAGCTATCAGGGAAATAGAAATCAAAACCACAATGAGATACCACCTTATACCAGTTAGGATGGCAAAAATTTACAAGATAGGAGACAACAAGTGTTGGCAAGGATGCAGAGAAAGGGGAACCCTCTTACACTGTTGGTGAGAATGCAAGTTGGTACAGACACTCTGGAAAACAGTATGGAGGTTCATCAAGACACTAAAAATAGAGCTACCATATGACCCAGTGATTGCACTGCTAGCTATTTATCACGAAAATACAGATGTAGTGAAAAGAAAGGGCACATGACACCCCAATGTTAATAGCAGCAATGTCCATGATAGCTAAACTGTGGAAGGAGCCAAGAAGCCCTTCAAAAGATGAAAGGATAAAAAAGATGTGGTTCATATATACAACGGAATATTACTCAGCCATCAGAAACGATGAATACCCATCATTGGCATCGACATGGATGGAACTGGATGGGATTATGTTCAAAGAAGTAAGTCAAGTAGAGAAGGACAGTTATCATATAGTTTCACTCATATGTGGAACATAAGCAATAGCACAGAGGACCATAGGGGAAGAGAGGAAAATCCAAAGGGAGAGAAATCAGAGAGGGAGACGAACCATGAGAGACTATGGACCCCAAAAAACAATCTGGAGGTTTCAGAGGGGAGGAGGGT
>NW_027915648.1:0-230 GCF_054177405.1 Leptonychotes weddellii
CCTCCCAGGCCGCCAGCTCCAGAAGGCACATTCCTAACCCCCGCACATCCTGCCTCTCCTCCTTTCCTCGTGCGGAAGACAAGGTGGACAGAGGCGCCTTCTGGATCTCACATGCCTCTGTGCTATGCCCATCAAGTAGAAATTTCATGGAAAAGTAACATGCTGACATCATCATGGTGCCCTGGCAGCTGGGGGCTGTGTTAGTTTCATGTGACTGCTGGAACGGATTA
>NW_027915649.1:0-230 GCF_054177405.1 Leptonychotes weddellii
GCAGACAGGTGGTACGGGCAGCCAGGGACACCGCCTGCCTACAGGGGCTTTCAGGGCGTCTATTGGGAATGCACCCAAGCTTTATGCGAGCACCGTGACTCTCTAAAGACTTGAATGATGGGTGTCATGTACTCTGGCCTTTCCATGTTGGGGGTTGGGGGCTCTCATTTACTGTGCAGATAGAGCTGGGCTACACAGTTCCCCCAGTAATGGGATACATTGACTCAAAC
>NW_027915650.1:0-230 GCF_054177405.1 Leptonychotes weddellii
GGTGTATTATGCTAAGTAAAATAAGTCAGAGAGAGAAATACCATATTATCTCACTCATATGTGGAATTTAAGTAAGAAAACAGATCAACATATGGGAAGGGGGAAAAGAAAAAAAGGAGAGAGAGAAATAAGCTATAAGTGACTCTTAACAATAGAGAGCAAACTGAGGTCGGTGGGGAAAGGGCTAGATGGCTGGTGGGTATTAAGGAGGGCACTTGTTATGATGAATA
>NW_027915651.1:0-230 GCF_054177405.1 Leptonychotes weddellii
CTAACACAGTACTCAGAATTTTGAAAAGAACAGAATAGGGCAAAGATGCAATAATTTAAGAGCTATGGCTGAGAATTTTCCTAAACTGATGAAAGGATACAACCTACAGATTAAGGAAGCTCAGCTACTTCCCAAACAGGATGAGTACACCCCCACCCCCCACCCGCAAAAACCCTCAAACCACACTTTGGCCTTTCTTAGTCAAAGTACTAAAACAAAGTCTAAGAAAA
>NW_027915652.1:0-230 GCF_054177405.1 Leptonychotes weddellii
ATGTAGTTGGAATCATACAGCATGTGGTCTTTTTAGATTGCCCTCTTTCACTTGGCAATGTGGTTTTAAAGTTTCCCCATGTCTTTTATTTTTTAAATTTTATTTTATTATGTTAATCACCATACATTACATCATTAGTTTTTGATGTGGTGTTCCATGATTCATTGATTGCATATAACACCCAGTGCTCCATGCAGTATGTGCCCTCTTTAATACCCATCACCAGGCTA
>NW_027915653.1:0-230 GCF_054177405.1 Leptonychotes weddellii
AATTTAAATTAAAGTTTATGGAAAAAAGTTATTTCAGATGACCACTTGACAATAAATAGCCACATATCTAGTAATTGATCAACAAGATCAAGTTTGTAGTCTACCTTAAAGAAATAAACATTGGGGGGAAAAATGACAAAAATGTCCAAAAAGCCAAAACGGATTTCACAAACCAGGACCCCCACATTGATTTAAAATACTTATAACTTTTAGCAAAAAGGGAGCATTAT
>NW_027915654.1:0-230 GCF_054177405.1 Leptonychotes weddellii
CCCCTTCCCCTGTAGAACCCTCAGTTTGTTTTTTGAGTCCATAGTCTCTCATGGTTTGTCTCCCCCTCCAATTTCCCCCCCTTCATTCTTCCCCTCTTGCTATCTTCTTCTTTTTTTCTTTTCTTAACATATATTGCATTATTTGTTTCAGAGGTACAGATCTGTGATTTAACAGTCTTGCACAATTCACAGCACTCACAATAGCACATACCCTCCCCAGTGTCTATCAC
>NW_027915655.1:0-230 GCF_054177405.1 Leptonychotes weddellii
AGGGTCAGAGGGAGAAGCAGACTCCCTGCCAAGCAGGGAGCCCGATGCGGGACTCGATCCAGGGACTCCAGGATCATGACCTGAGCCGAAGGCAGTCGCTTAACCAACTGAGCCACCCAGGCGCCCTTGATTTAGAAATCTTGATTGATTTCCATAGCTGACCATTTGGACCTCTTGTCTTCTTCTTGCACTTCAAATTACCATTCTTATGTTTGAAATTCACCAATAAG
>NW_027915656.1:0-230 GCF_054177405.1 Leptonychotes weddellii
CATATACCCTTTGGAACCAGTATTTTTGTATCCTTTGTGTAAATACCTAGTAGTGCAATTGCTGGGTTGTAGGGTAGTTCTATTTTTAACTTTTTGAGGAACCGCCATACTGTTTTCCAGAGATGCTGCATCAGTTTGCCTTCCCACCAAGACCTTTCTCTGCATCTTTTCCAATATCTGTCATTTCCTGTGTTGTTAATTTTAGGCATTCTGACAAGTGTGAGGTGATA
>NW_027915657.1:0-230 GCF_054177405.1 Leptonychotes weddellii
ATTTGGCTCAAATCAGTTCTGTTGAAGGCTAAAGTACAACAGTAACCGCAATAAGCCCTTAAAAAATATCTTGATAATCTGATAAACTACCGCCATTGTGTACACATAGTGGCGGTAGTTTTTTATCACAATAGCTTTATTAAATAGTCTTTGCAAAAATAAGATATGATAAATGCTAAAGAATTTGAATTATATTAAGTAGGTGCTAATTGAAAGTTTTAGGTTTAGAG
>NW_027915658.1:0-1407 GCF_054177405.1 Leptonychotes weddellii
CATCCTCAATGGGGAAAAACTGAGAGTTTTTCCTCTAAGGTCAAGAACACGGCAGGGATGTCCACTATCACCACTGCTATTCAACATAGTACTAGAAGTCCTAGTCTCAGCAATCAGACAACAAAAAGAAATAAAAGTTATCCAAATCAGCAAAGAAGAAGTCAAACTCACACTCTTTGCAGATGATATGATACTTTATGTGGAAAACCCAAAAGACTCCACCCCAAAACTGCTAGAACTCATACAGGAATTCAGTAAAGTGGCAGGAATAGAAAATCAATGCACAGAAGTCAGTGGCATTCCTATACACCAACAACAAGACAGAAGAAAGAGAAATTACAGAGTCCATCCCATTTACAATTGCACCCAAAACCATAAGATACCTAGGAATAAATCTATCCAAAGAGGCAAAGAATCTGTACTCAGAAAACTATAGAATACTCATGAAAGAAATTGAGGAAGACAAAAAGAAATAGAAAAATGTTCCAGGCTCATGGATTGGAAGAACAAATATTGTGAAAATGTCTATGCTACCTAGAGCAATCTACACATTCAATGCAATCCCTCTCAAAATACCATCAACTTTTCTCAAAGAAATGGAACAAATTGTCCTAAAATTTGTACGGAACCAGAAAATACCCTGAATAACCAGAGGAATGTTGAAAAAGAAAAGCAAAGTTGGTGGCATCACAATTCCGGACTTCAAGATTTATTACAAAGCTGTAATCATCAAGACAGCATGGTACTGGCACAAAAACAAACACATAGATCAATGGAACAGAATAGAGAGCCCAGAAATGGACCCTCAACTCTATGGTCAACTCATCTTTGACAAAGCAGGAAAGACTGTCCAATGGAAAAAAAGAGTCTCTTTAACAAATGGTGTTGGGAAAATTGGATAGCCACATGCAGAAGAATGAAACTGGACCATTTCCTTACACCACACACAAAAATAGACTCAAAATGGATGAAAGACCTCAGTGTGAGACAGGAGTCCATCAAAATCCTAGAGGAGAACACAGGCAGCAACCTCGTCAACCTCAGCCGCAGCAAATTCTTCCTAGAAACATTGCCAAAAGCAAGGGAAGCAAGGGCAAAATGAACTATTGGGACTTCATCAAGATAAAAAGCTTTTGCACAGCAAAGGAAACAGTCAACAAAACCAAAAGACAACCAACAGAATGGGAAAAAAATTTGCAAATGACATATCAGATAAAGGGCTAGTATCCAAAATCTATAAAGAACTTATCAAACTCAACACCTAAAGAACAAATAATCCAATCAAGAAATGGGCAGAAGACATGAACAGACATTCCTGCAAAGAAGACATCCAATTGGCCAACAGACACATGAAAAAGGGCTCAACATCGCTCGGCATCAGGGAAATCCAAATCAAAACCTCAATGA
>NW_027915659.1:0-230 GCF_054177405.1 Leptonychotes weddellii
ACCTAAAGGAACTTGGGAAAGAACAACAAAGAAACCTAAACCAAGCAGGAGAAGAGAAATAATTAAGATTAGAGCAGAGATCAATGAATTAGAAACCAGAAATACATGGGGAGCCTGGGTGGCTCAGTCATTAAGTGTCTGCCTTCAGCTCAGGTCATGATCCCAGGGTCCTGGGATCAAGCCCCACATCAGGCTCCCTGTTCAGCAAGGAGTCTGCTTCTCCCTCTCCC
>NW_027915660.1:0-230 GCF_054177405.1 Leptonychotes weddellii
CCATTTCTTTGTGTCTTCCTCAATTTCTTTCATGAGTATTTTATAGTTTTCTGAGTACAGATCCTTTGTCTCTTTGGTTAGATTTATTCCTAGGTATCTTATGGTTTTGGGTGCAATTGTAAATGGGATCGACTCCTTAATTTCTCTTTCTTCTGTCTTAGCTCCCCCTTCTAAATTAAATTAAACGGGAAATTTAAACAGGAAAATTAAACAGGAAAGCTCAAGGAAGG
>NW_027915661.1:0-230 GCF_054177405.1 Leptonychotes weddellii
ATTCACTGTTCTGTTAAAGAGAAGTAACCAGGACTTCTTCAAGTTCTCACACCCATTTACAACTGCTTGTCCTCACCCTGCAACCCAGATGCTGATAAAGCAACAGAGGGAGATCACAAGCAAGCCTCTTTCTGAAATTGTTCTCAGAAAAAAGGCTCAGAACTGCTCCCCACACGCACAGCCTCAGAGAATGTCAGAGCTTAAGACCCGCAGAAGTTTTATGGGCCAGC
>NW_027915662.1:0-230 GCF_054177405.1 Leptonychotes weddellii
AAAATAACAAAAATATAAAGAATAGCTTTAATAGGGTGAAAATTACTGATAACTTTTTTGGTGTAATGCCCTATATTCTTTGTTCCATGTGTATATATTTTCATATTTGATATGAAAATATGTACAAAATCTTGAAATCTTGGCTTTTACTATATATGATAAATTTAATCATTAAAAATTTAAAATAATTATAATTTCTGTTTGTATAATATTCTATAGTAATATTTTCA
>NW_027915663.1:0-230 GCF_054177405.1 Leptonychotes weddellii
CTATAAACATCGGGGTGCACGTACCCCTTCAGATCCCTACTTTTGTATCTTTGGGGTAAATACCCAGTAGTGCAATTGCTGGATCATAGGGTAGCTCTATTTTCAACTTTTTGAGGAACCTCCATACAGTTTTCCAGAGTTAGCCACATTGTTCCTTAAAGGCAGTAGGACTTTTATGGTTGAAGTCTGGGTGAGGGGATCCACCGCCCTATTATAGTCTCTCCTTTGGC
>NW_027915664.1:0-230 GCF_054177405.1 Leptonychotes weddellii
GGAAATTATACAGATTAGTGAGTCTTGTGAGAACCAAACAAAATGAGAAGGAAACTGCAGGATATTTCCCGGTCTTGGGACCACAGGAATGAGGTGAGCCAAGGGCAGTACCATAGTTCAACTAAGTAGAACCAAGGTCTTGACAACAGTGGAACTCATTATGTACCACTTTTAGTTACCCTGGCAATAACCTTTTTTTTTCCCCCCGTTAATTTTTTTTATTATGTAAA
>NW_027915665.1:0-230 GCF_054177405.1 Leptonychotes weddellii
AGAAGCGGCCGACGGAGGCCCCTCCCCCGCCGTCTATCCTCCCGAATATCGCCTCGGATTCACTTCTCCGCACGTCCTACCTTCCAGAAAGTGGTCGCTTTTCTGATGAGAGAGTTGTTGGTATTCTTTTCTTCGATCTCCTTTTGAGTTTGTAGGTGTTCAGAATGGTTTGATCCCTATCCAGCTGAATTCCTGAGAGGAGACGAAATCCAGGTCTCCTACTCCTCCGC
>NW_027915666.1:0-230 GCF_054177405.1 Leptonychotes weddellii
GGCCTGAGCTGAAATCAAGAGTCCAATGCTTAGGGCGCCTGGGTGGCTCAGTCGTTAAGCGTCTGCCTTCGGCTCAGGTCATGATCCCAGGGTCCTGGGATCGAGTCCCACATCGGGCTCCCTCCTCGGGGGGAAGCCTGCTTCTCCCTCTCCCACTCCCGCTGCTTGTGTTCCTGCTCTCGCTATCTCTGTCTCTGTCAAATAAATAAATAAAATCTTAAAAAAAAAAA
>NW_027915667.1:0-230 GCF_054177405.1 Leptonychotes weddellii
AGCAGGGAGCCCGATGCGGGACTCGATCCCAGGACTCCAGGATCATGACCTGAGCCGAAGGCAGTGGCTTAACCAACTGAGCCACCCAGGCGCCCAGCTCTTGGTTTTCTTTAAAGCAGATTTCAAGGTTCATTTTAGGGGGCAGTTAAAGTGGGGGAGAATATCAGCAATATGTCTTTCATGTGCAAGAGCATGGATGCGCAGTGGTTAGTCAGGAATAATTCTGTCTA
>NW_027915668.1:0-230 GCF_054177405.1 Leptonychotes weddellii
CGTGAGAAGGGGGCGACGGTGCGCCTCCGCCCTTGCGCCCACCAGGTCACGGAGCAGAGAGGGACCCGTGCGCCGCGCGCACTCGCCTAGTCACTGCCAACAGATGGCGACAGGTGTGCCGCCCGCGCTCTCCGGGTCACCCGCACGGAGGGCGACAGTGCGCTCCCGCGCTCTCCGGGTCACCCCGCACAGAGGGCAGAGGGCGACAGGTGCGCCGCGCACTCGCCGAG
>NW_027915669.1:0-1407 GCF_054177405.1 Leptonychotes weddellii
GGGGCGGAGGGAGCTGTCTCCTAAACCAGCAAACGTATTTGAAAGATTTGGATCTTAGAATCATAAAATGACAGGGCCAGTAATGATGTAGAGATCACCAACCACCTCCTCTCTGTGAGGCAGAAAGCGAGAGCCAGAAATTAGATGAGACCTATCCAAAGCCATACCGTCAGTCATAAATCAATGTTCTGACATTAAAGAAGGTTAAGATAAAAGGTCTGGGTCAGTGGGACCTCCAGACCTCTAGGGTGCCTTGAAGGTTTTATTAGATTTGTGAAGGGTTTTCTGTTACCTGTATTTACCCACGTTAAGGTCAAATAGGTTAACTAAAATGTCGGGTTTTATTATTTTTGTTAGATATATATTAACCTGGTGAGTTAACACTGGTTATTGCATATCACTGGAAAGCTCTGATTGACATTTCATATATGTTATATATAAAATCAGAGCTTATTGCATAAATATGTAATATATATTATATGGTATATTTATAATAAAGCCGGAGAACTAATTCTATCTGTAAAAATCTTCTAAGTATGGCATCCATAAGGTGATGCCTAATAAAAGGAATTTCTAGTGGAGAAATCATTTGGAACAGCTGATCTAGACCAGGGGTCAACAAACAATAGAGGGCAGGCCAAACTAGTCTTTGTAAATAAAAATTTATTAGAACTCAGACACGCTCATTGTATTGTTCAATGAGGGAATGAACCTGGGAGGGAAAGTGACCTGCCCCAGGCCATTCAGCCATATCTGGGAGAGTCAGACCTGAAACCATGTTTTAGTTTCCCTCTTTGGTTACCCCACCCCCATGGTCCTGCCCACACCTGCCCAAGACTCTGCTTCTCCAGTTACCATCCATTTATATTAAGAGGAAATGGGTCCTTTGCAGAGGAAGATTTTTGAAAAGGGAAAAGGAGGCCAAGGTCTGGAACATAGGTGACTCTTGGCGTTAGGGAGGTCATGATGAGGGAATCTGGGCAGGGTCCACGGTAAGAGGAATTTATCATTAGGTGTGGCCATCTTTTCCCACATGATATCTTATTTTTTTCAGTTTTTTTTTTTGCTGTTGGAGGCTTAATTACCTGTTGTTGAGCCAGCATTTACAGGGTATGTACTATGCCTTAGGCCCTGGTCATGTCTTTACAAGCATACGTCATGAATCCCTTTGACAAACATATGGAGCACGGGGGCTATTTTTATTCCTATTTTTTTTTTAAAGATTTTATTTATTTATTTGAGACAGAGAGAATGAGAGAGAGAGAGCACATGAGAGGGGGGAGGGTCAGAGGCAGAAGCAGGCTCCCTGCCGAGGAGGGAGCCCGATGCGGGACTCGATCCAGGGACTCCAGGATCATGACCTGAGCCGAAGGCAGTCGCTTAACCAACTGAGCCACCCAGGCGCCC
>NW_027915670.1:0-230 GCF_054177405.1 Leptonychotes weddellii
CTTCAAAGATGTTTTAAAACAGTACTCAAAAGGGGCGCCTGGGTGGCTCAGATGGTTAAGCGTCTGCCTTCGGCTCAGGTCATGATCCTGGAGTCCCGGGATCGAGTCCCGCATCGGGCTCCCTGCTCGGCGGGGAGTCTGCTTCTCCTCCCTCTGACCCTCCTCCCTCTCCTGCTCTCTGTCTCTCGTTCTCTCTCTCTCAAATAAATAAATAAAATCTTTAAAAAAAA
>NW_027915671.1:0-230 GCF_054177405.1 Leptonychotes weddellii
AAAAAAAAATTCTATAAAAAAAAATAAAATAAAATAAATAAAAACAGAGATTAATTCATCCACGTTGGCTAACTACCAAGGAGCAGAGAGCAAGTTTATGGAGAATGGATCCACTGTGCTCAGTCTGTGGGAAGGCGAGAGAGACAGACTAACCCACGACTGACCCAGAGTCCTGAGATTCTAGGAAGGGCAGAGCTGGGGAGGAAGATTGGAGGAGGAACTTACTTCTT
>NW_027915672.1:0-230 GCF_054177405.1 Leptonychotes weddellii
AGAGGTTGTGGAGAAAGGGGAACCCTCTTACACTGTTGGTGGGAATGCAAGTTGGTACAGCCACTTTGGAAAACAGTGTGGAGGTTCCTCAAAAATTTAAAAATAGAGCTACCCTATGACCCAGCAATTGCACTGCTGGGTATTTACCCCAAAGACACAGATGTAGTGAAAAGAAGGGCCATATGCACCCCAATGTTCATAGCAGCAATGTCCGCAATAGCCAAACTGTG
>NW_027915673.1:0-230 GCF_054177405.1 Leptonychotes weddellii
AAAAAAAAAAGAAGAAGAAGGTAGCGGGAGGGGAGGAATGAAGCAGGGGAAATCGGAGGGGTGGACGAACCATGAGAGACGATGGACACTGAAAAACAAACTGAGGGTTCTAGAGGGGAGGGGGGTGGGAGGATGGGTTGGCCTGGTGGTGGGTATTGAGGAGGGCACGTTCTGCATGGAGCACTGGGTGTTGTGCACGAACAATGAATCATGGAACACTTCATCTAGAA
>NW_027915674.1:0-230 GCF_054177405.1 Leptonychotes weddellii
AGGGCAAGGTGCAGCCCATATTTAAACTCAGCCAAGGTAGGGATAGGCAAGGTGTGCTTGGGAATCATATGAAGGTGGAAGGTACACGTTGGGAAATCATAGGAGGAAAAGTAGAGAGGCTGAGTGCAGCACCAAGATATTAATTTTTATGGAAAGAAAATTCTGATTCCTCGTTTTGAATTGTGTAACCCTTAATGCAAACATCTCATTTCTAAGCACTCGTGTTGCCC
>NW_027915675.1:0-230 GCF_054177405.1 Leptonychotes weddellii
ATCCTGCCTTCTTTGAGACTATTATAGAGACAGCGGCAGAGTCAAATAAGCATGCCACAATATAATTCAACTATAGTTAAGTCCAATAAAAAAATTGGGGGACCTGCTCCAGCCAGGGTGGCATTGAGGTTTTTCCCCGGAGACTTTGATCTGTGAGCTGGGATCTGAAGGGTGACCTAGTCAAAAGTGAACGGGAGAACATGTGGCCAGCAGGAGCAAAGACCCTGTGG
>NW_027915676.1:0-230 GCF_054177405.1 Leptonychotes weddellii
ACCAAATACAAGGTAGGCTTTCAATAGATTCTTGTTACCTACTGATGGATTAAGAGGAAAATTTTTCTTTTTTTTTTTTTTTTAAGATTTTTATTTATTTATTCATGAGAGAGAGAGAGAGAGAGGCAGAGGGAGAAGCAGACTCCCAAGGAGCAGAGAGCCCGATGCGGGACTCGATCTCAGGACCCTGGGATCATGATCTGAGCTGAAGGCAGACGCTCAACCATCTG
>NW_027915677.1:0-230 GCF_054177405.1 Leptonychotes weddellii
GGGCTATAACTCCGGCTCAGGAAAAAATCTAATTGTTCTAGGTGGCTCCAGTGAAAGCTTTCAGTTGGCTAAAACAGCTCAGGAAAGAGACAAAGTGCCTGGTCCCACAGAAGTCAAAAGTCAGAAGTTGGAGAAGTTCAAAGTATATTTAGTTGTGTCTTCAGAGTAACGCAATTCTCAAAAAAAAATTATGGCTATCGGCACACAGAATTTGATGGGATCAAAGAGAC
>NW_027915678.1:0-230 GCF_054177405.1 Leptonychotes weddellii
CAAAGGAAGGAACAAAACCCTGAGTGTGGTCTGGGAAATCTGGAAGGAGTCATCCTCACCCAGGAAGAGGAGGTGTCCGTAGTTCTCTAACATCACATCCCTGTACAATTCCCGCTGAGTGTGGTTCAGGCATCCCCACTCCTCCTGGGAGAATTCTATGGCCACATCCCTGAATGTCAGCAGTCCCTGCAATAAATACGACAGTTACCAAGTGGCCATTGGCAGAGTTC
>NW_027915679.1:0-230 GCF_054177405.1 Leptonychotes weddellii
CGACTCTTGATTTTGGCTCAGGTCATGATCTCAGGGTCGTGGGATCAAGCCCATGTCAGGCTCCATGGTCAGCAGGGTGTCTGCTTGAAGATTCTCCCTCTCCCTCTGCCCCTTCCCCTGCTTGCTCCCTCTCTCTTTCTCTCTCAAATAAATAAATCTTTAAACAGAAAAGAAGATGTTAGTCTTTTTTTTTTTTTTTTCAAAGGTTCTACGAAGTTTCTTCATGTGCC
>NW_027915680.1:0-1407 GCF_054177405.1 Leptonychotes weddellii
TGTATGTTAGTTCATCACAGAGAACCAGACGGGAGAGTTTAGATGGCTCAGTACTACTCTGAATATCTATGACATAAATAACCTTTGTACAAGTCAAACTTGGGCTACTGCAAAATTGAAAGGATAAAAAATACAGTACAAAAAACACAGGAGCACACACAAAAAATATAGGACTTAGTGGCACGATAGCCCTGCCAGCAGCACTGTCATCCCCGTATTTCCATAATCTGACCCTAAATAAAATTTACAATTTTATGGAGACCTTATCGTCATCATAAGTCAATGCGTCCTTTTTGATTTTTTATATTTTCTATTATTTTATTTATTTTTTTACCGCTGGCCCCTTTCAGCTATGATTTTCATTATAATTATATATGGCAGCTTCCCATTCAGTTTTTTTCTAAATGTGATCCCTTCAAATAGCCTTCCTTGGCTGTCCTATTTCAAGTAGCATCTCCATACTCAATCAAGTCCAACTCTGTCTAATCATTCTATTTCATTACTTTCTTTTTTTTTTTTTTAAGATTTTATTTATTTATTTGAGGGAGAGAGAACGAGAGAGAGCATGAGAGGGGGGAGGGTCAGAGGGAGAAGCAGACCCCCTGCTGAGCAGGGAGCCCTACGTGGGACTCGATCCCGGGACTCCAGGATCATGACCTGAGCCGAAGGCAGTCGTTTAACTGACTGAGCCACCCAGGCGCCCCCACCAGGGAAGTTTTATTTATTTATTTATTTATTTATTTATTTATTTATTTATATTATTTATTTATTTATTTATGTGAGAGAGAGAATGAGAGAGAGAGCATGAGGGGGGGAGGGTCTGAGGAGAAGCAGACTCCCCACGGAGCAGGGAGCCCAGTGTGGGACTGGAGCCCGGGACTCCAGGATCATGACCTGAGCCGAAGGCAGTTGCTCAACCAACTGAGCCACCCAAGCGCCCCTGACCTTCACTAATCTTATTCCTAGAACCAGGCCCCACCACCAGAACCCAGGGCAGAGTAGGACAACTACAGGCTGCATCTAAATAAGCCACAGCAAAACTCTTAGAGATCAGCTCTGGCCACAATCTACTCATGACACACAGCAGGGCACCACCCAATGAAATCTGCAAATACAAGAGGTCTCTACTAGACCACCAAACAGTGCCCAGTCCTTCCCACCACGCGGTCCTGGCGGGAACGGAGTGGAGGCCCCTTGGAGACACAGACCCCACATCAACGTTAGTGTGAAAAGATGTTCCCACAATCCGCCCACCTCTTCTCCCTGACCATGAGCATCTAAACAGGCTAAAAGCTATCAGAAGCTTTCCGAAATTCACCAGAACACTGAACGGCCAACAGTGGGAACATTTCACCAGCCACATAAGCCACATTTAGTATCTTGATGCGTATCTGCAACTATAACACT
>NW_027915681.1:0-230 GCF_054177405.1 Leptonychotes weddellii
AAAATTGTTGTTCTGTGGGGCGCCTGGGTGGCTCAGTTGGTTAAGTGACTGCCTTCGGCTCAGGTCACGATCCCAGGATCCTGGGATCGAATCCCACATCGGGCTCCCAGCTCAGTGGGGAGCCTGCTTCTCCCTCTGACCCTCTCCTCTCTCATGCTGTTTCTCTCTTGCTCGCTCTCTAATAAATAAATAAATAAAATCTTTAAAAAAAAAATTGTTGTTCTGTGTGT
>NW_027915682.1:0-230 GCF_054177405.1 Leptonychotes weddellii
GCTCCGGGGCCTCGGGGAATATTCCCGACAGTAAGGCGGGAACTTCAAGAGACCCATGCCGTTAAAGTCGTGAGTCATTACGAAAACATCTTTAAATATCAGGAAGAACAAAAAGCGTTTTCATGATAATAATACAACGTTCCAAACTCGAACCCTGCCAGCTGCGTTACCCTCTCCCGTTTCCAGGCTGGCGCCCGAGGAGAACTGCAAAATCAGACACACTCACCTCC
>NW_027915683.1:0-230 GCF_054177405.1 Leptonychotes weddellii
ATTTTTTTTTTTAAGCATTTTCTTCTATTTCTTTTGTCCTTTGTCTATTTTTTCAGACTTAATTTTCCTGGAATTTGCCATTTTAATCTCTTCCTCCTAGAGGAAATTTGAAATAAGAATAATAATTTGTACCCATCCCCACATGGCATTCTGGTTGCCTTTTGAAAATGATCCTATTTATCATAAATAGTGGTATTTACCAATTAAATTATTAGAGTTATTAAGTGTGA
>NW_027915684.1:0-230 GCF_054177405.1 Leptonychotes weddellii
AAATGTTTGTAGAGTTACTCTTCATTTATGGGACTCAATTATGTCGTATCATTTCTAAGTGCTGCAAGAATTACAGGACTCTTGGTGCCTTTCCAAGATGCCTTTCCAAACTTCACTTCTGAAGTCATCCCCCTAACATATGATTGCAGAGAATCTTTGGAGGCACTGCAAAAGAGGCAGTGAGGGAACCGAGAAAGATTTGCTAACATTTATTGAGCATTTATTGCATA
>NW_027915685.1:0-230 GCF_054177405.1 Leptonychotes weddellii
GTCTCTTTATGGGCTTCTGCCAGGTGCACAGGATTGTTGTTCATATTTGCACTCTACTTGCTGATGACATTTTAGGAAACAATCCCCTCCTAGTTTAAAAATGCTAAGTAAAATTATTTATGCTAGTTGGAGTCTCACAGTGCAAAGTTTTTGAGGTATAAAAATTAAATTCCATCTACCACTGAGAAGAAAAATTAAGGAAATACAAAAAAACTTTCATTAAAGACATA
>NW_027915686.1:0-230 GCF_054177405.1 Leptonychotes weddellii
AACCTGGGGAGCTTTTAAAAATCCTGATGCCCGGGCGCCTGGGTGGCTCAGTTGGTTAAGCGACTGCCTTCGGCTCAGGTCATGATCCCGGAGTCCTGGGATCGAGCCCCACATCGGGCTCCCCCTTCTCTGTGGGGAGCCTGCTTCTCTCTCTGCCTCTGCCTGCCACTCCCCCTGCTTGTGCTCATTCTCTCTCTCTCTGTCAAATAAATAAATAAAATCTTTAAAAA
>NW_027915687.1:0-230 GCF_054177405.1 Leptonychotes weddellii
GGCCTACAGCTCCCCACTCTCTGCTCCCACTGGCTTCATCCAGTTGGCTCCATGTGGCCAGTCCTTCAGCTTGGTGTCACGTCCTCCAGGAAGCCTTCCTAGACTCCCCAGGGGCATCAGCGACCTGCTCCTCACATGACCCCTCTGACCACAGGCCTCTCTGCCTCACGAGTCTCCAGGTCACTCCCAGATAGAAGGGGCTCCTCGAGCCAGTGGGCGGCGTGACTGAC
>NW_027915688.1:0-230 GCF_054177405.1 Leptonychotes weddellii
CCATGTGGCCTGCTGTCCTCTGCTGAGAGGTCCAGCACCGGGGCGGGGGGCGGGGGCTGGGGAAGCCAGTGGCCTCCAGCTCGTGTGGAGCAGCCTGCTATTCGAGGGCGGCGGGAGACAGACAGACATTCACGTGGGAGGTGAAGGGGACCCGGAGCTGAGGCCCTGTCCCTGCATCCCTCTGACAGGCTGGGAAGGAAGGGGGGCAGGGAAAGAGGGAAGGAGGGAAA
>NW_027915689.1:0-230 GCF_054177405.1 Leptonychotes weddellii
CAGGAGCACAGAGCTGAGGTCAAGTTCAACCTTGCCACTGACAGTGTGCCCTCTCTGTTATTCTAAAAGCCAAATATGATTGCTTCTCACCCACACCTCAACTTGGGAGTTCCTACAAGCTGCACACAGCCCTCCGTGATCTGGTTCCTATCTGCTCCTATCTGCTCCATTAGCTGACATGAGAAAGCCCAGGGAAGGGTACATTCAAGAGGATCTTCTGGGTCAGCCCA
>NW_027915690.1:0-230 GCF_054177405.1 Leptonychotes weddellii
GCAACTTTTTCAGCTTACAAGTACTAAAGCTGGGGTTTGAACTTGGGACAGTCTGACCTCTTAATCACCATGCTAGGCATCTCACCTGTGCTCCAAAATACCTGAAACATAATTTGCTACCTTCCCCTTTCCTCTCTCGCTCCCCAACTCCCATGCCGGATGTCTTCTGTTTGCCCTTCCAGAGCCCCAGGATGTAACCCCATGTCCTGAATCTTCACACCTCCTGAAAA
>NW_027915691.1:0-12809 GCF_054177405.1 Leptonychotes weddellii
CCTTTCAATATTTCTTGTAGGGTTGGTTTTATGTTTGCAAATTCCTTTAGTTTTTGTTTGTCCTGGAAGCTTTTTATCTCTCCTCCTATTTTCAATGACAGCCTAGCTGGATATAGTATTCTTGGCTGCATATTTTTCTCTGAGCTCTTTATTCTACCCCCCATGTGACCTTTGCTCATCTTTTTTTTTTTTTAAGATTTTATTTATTTATTTGACAGAGAGAGCGATAGCAAGAGCAGGAACACAAGCAGGAGGAGTGGAAGAGGGAGAAGCAGGCTTCCCGCAAAGCAGGGAGCCTGATGTGGGGCTCGATCCCAGGACGCCAGGATCATGACCTGAGCCGAAGGCAGACGCTTAACGACTGAGCCACCCAGGCGCCCCTGCTCATCATTTTTTGTTGCATTTCAGATCTTTCTTTGGGTTCATTTTTCTTGTTCCTGGAATACATCCTGGAATACATACTTTTTAGTGAGGGTCTGTTGGAAGTAAACCCTCTCAATTTATTTGC
The DNA here is from genome assembly GCF_054177405.1 of Leptonychotes weddellii. Classification (NCBI taxonomy): domain Eukaryota; kingdom Metazoa; phylum Chordata; class Mammalia; order Carnivora; family Phocidae; genus Leptonychotes; species Leptonychotes weddellii. The sequence goes on from NW_027915691.1 coordinate 509, forward strand.
TTAAAATGCCTTCATTTTCTTATTTTTAAAAGTTTTTAAATTTAAATTCAATTTAATTAACATATAGTGTATTATTAGTTTCAGATGCAGAATTTAGTGATTCATCAGTTTCATATAACACCCAGTGCTCATTATATCAAGTGTCCTCCTTAATGCCCATCACCCAGTTACCTCATCCCTCCACCCACCTCCCCTCCAGCAACCCTCAGTTAGTTTCCTATAGTTCAGTCTCATTTTTTAAAAACAGCTTTTTTTTTTTTTCTGGGTAACTTACAACTTGACAACTTTTTCCTGAATTTTGAAGATTTCATTTCAGTATCTTTTGGCTATTGTTTTTTCTGATGAAAGACAGCTTTCACTGTGCTGTTACTTTACAGGTAATCGATCTTTTCTCTCTGCTTTTAATCATTTCTTTGTCTTCAGTATTCTTAGGTTTCATTATAAAGTGTGTAGGTATAGATTATTTATCCTCTTTGGGAGTCTGTGAGCTTCCTTAATCTGAGAATTCATATTATTCATCAATTCTAGAAAATTCCCATTCATTATATCTTTAAGTATTGCTTATTCTTCATTTTCCTTATCTTCTCCTGCTAGGATTCCAATTAGCTATATGTTGGATTTTCTTAGAAAATCTCTCTCTTTTAATTCTCTTTCTTATTTTAGGCACTGTTGTCTCTCTAAATTGCCTTCTGGGTAATTTCTTCAGTGCCAACTCCCAGTTCACAAATTCTTCCTTTAGTTGTGTCTAATCCATTGAGTTTTCTAATGACTACTTTTTCTTTTTTCATTTCTAGAAGTTCTGTTTGGTTCTCTTTTACATTGACTTGTCCAACTTTGATAGCTACTTTAAAAAATATATATTTTAGAGAGAGAGCGAGTGAGCATGGGGGAGAGGGAGAGGGAGAGAGAATCTTAAGCAGACTCCATGCTGAGCACAGAGCCCAACTTGGAGTTTGGCCTCACAACCCTGAGATCATGACCTAAACTGACATTTAGTCAGCTGAGCCCCCCAGGTGCCCCTTGATAGCTACTTTTTAAAAATCATCCTTTCAATAGCCTTTTAAAATTTTTATTTTGACCTATTTAAATATATTTTATATTCCAGGACTGATCAGTTGCTAATATATAGCATTTGTGGGATGAATTTACAGTTTATTATTCTGTTGATCTTTGCTCAAAGTGGCTTGCTTCTCATGTGTTTCCCACTTTCTGATTTTTAGCTTTTTTGGAATTTCGTCCTTGGGAGCTCTTTGTGAACTGGGTTTAAAGTTCATTCCTCTAAAAGGACATATGTTTGCTTCTACCTTAGGAAGCACTAATAATCTGGAATAACTTTTAACTACATCTTAATCTTGGGTTGTTTTGTCTTTTTTGACAATATAGCAAAATTTTTATTTTAATTATTTTTATTTTTAATTGAAGTATAGTTGATATAAGGTTGAACAACATAGTGAACAACATTGTGATTCCATAATTATGTAGATTATGAAAAGCTCAGCATGATGTGTGTCTACTATCTGTCACTATATAAAGTTATTCCAATATTATTGACTATGTTCCCCATGCTGTACCATTCAACCTCATGATTATGTATTTTAAAACTAGAAGTTTGTACCTCTTAATCCCCTTCAACTATTTTTCCCATTCCCCCAAGCCCCCTCCCCTTTGGCAACCATCAGTTCTCTGTGTTTGTGATTCTGTCTTTGTTTATTTTTAAGATTCCACATATAAATGAAATTATATGGTATTTGTCTTTCTCTGACTTATTTCACTTAGCATAATACTCTCTAGGCCCACCTATGTTGTCCCAAATGGCAAGATCACATTCTTTTTTATAGCTGAATAATACTCTATTGTGTGTGTGTGTGTGTGTGCATGTGCATATACCACATTTTCTTTATCTTCTTATCCATTGATAGACACTTAAGTTCTTTCCATAATTTGGCTATTGTAAGTAAAGTTGCAGTAAACATGGGGGTTCCTATAGTGTTTACATTTTCTTTGTGTAAATATCCAGTAGTGGAATTATTGGATAATAGGGTATTACTATTTTTAATTTTTTGAGGATCCTCCATATTGTTTTTCACAGTGGATGTACCAGTTTGCATTCCCACCAACAGTGCATAAGGGTTCTTATTTCTCCATGTCCTCACCAACACTTGTTTCTTGAGTTTTTGATTTTAGCCATTCCGACAGATGTGAGGCAGTATCTCATTGTCATTTTGATTTGCATTTCCCTGATGATAAGTCATTATGAGCATGTTTTCATGTGTCTGTTGGCCATCTGTATGTCTTCTTTGAAGAAATGTCTGTTCATGTCTTCTGCCCATTTTTTAATAAGATCATTTGTTTTTGGGTGTTGAGTTGCTGAGTTCTTTATATATTTTATATATCTTTACATATTTTGGATACTAACCCTTTATCAGATGTGTCATTTGCAAATATGTTCTATTCCATAGGCTGCCTTTTAGTTTTATTGATTGTTTCCTTTTCTGTGCAGAAGATTTTTTTTTTTAAAGATTTTATTTATTTATTTGAGAGAGAGAATGAGAGAGAGAGAGAGAGAGAGAGAGCACATGAGAGGGGGGAGGGTCAGAGGGAGAAGCAGACTCCCTGCTGAGCAGGGAGCCCGATGTGGGACTTGATCCCGGGACTCCAGGATCATGACCTGAGCCGAAGGCAGTCGCTCAACCAACTGAGCCACCCAGGCGCCCCATGTGCAGAAGATTTTTATTTTGATGTAGAGCCAATAGTGTATTTTTGCTTTTGTTTCCCTTGCCTCAGGAGACCTACCTAGAAAACAGTTGTTATGGCTGATGTCAGAAAAATTACTGCCTGTGCTGTCTACTAGGATTTTTATGTTTTCAGGTCTCCTATTTAGGTCTTTAATCCATTTTGAGTTTATTTTTGTGTATGGTCTAAGAAAGTGGTCCAGTTTCATTCTTTTGCATGTTGCTGTCCAGTTTCCCCAACACCATTTGTTGAACAGACTTTTTTACATTGGATATTTTTACCTACTTTGTTGAAGATTAACTGACCATATATTTGTGGGTTTATTTCTGGGTATTCTATTCTGTTCCATTGATCCATGTGCCTATTTTTGTGCCAGTAGCATATTGTTTTGATTATTACAGCTTTGTAATATAACTTGAAGTCTGGAATTGTAATGACTCCAGTTTTATTTTTCTTTCTCAAGATTGCTTCAGCTATTCGGGGTCATTTGTGGTTCCATACAAATTTTAGGATTGTCTTATTTCTGTGAAAAATGCTGTGGATATTTTGATAGGGATTGCATTAAGTCTATAGGTTGCTTTGTGTAGTATAGCTATTTTAACAATATTTGTTCTTCTAACCCATGAGCATGGAATATCTTTCCATTTCTTCGTGTTGTCTTCAATTTCTTTCACCAATGTTTTATAGTTTTCAAAGAACAGGTCTTTCATCTCTTTGGTTAAATTTATTCCTAGGTATTTTATTCTTTCTGGTGCAATTGTAAATGGGATTATTTTCCTAATTTCTATTTCTGCTGCTTCATTATTGGTGTATAGAAATGCAAGAGATTTCTGTATATTAATTTTGTATCCGATGACTTTACTGAATTCATTTATCAGCTCTCTATTAGTTTTTTGGTGGAGTCTTCAGGGTTCTCTCTCTACTATATCATGTCATCTGCAAATAATGAAAGTTTTACTTCTTCGTTACCAATTTGGATGCATTTTATTTCCTTTTGTTATCTGATTGCTATGGCTAGGATTCCAGTACTATGTTGAATAAAAGTGGTGAAAGTAAACATCCTTGTCTTGTTCCTGACCTTAGGGGAAAAGGTCTGTTTTTCTCCATTGACTATGATATTTGTTGTGGGTTTTTCATACAAGGCTTTTATTATGTTGAGGTACGTTCTCTCCAGATCTACTTTGTTGAGAGTTTTTATCATGAATGTATGTTGTATTTTAGTCAAATGCTTTTCTGCATCTATTGAAATGATCATATGGTTTTTATCCTTTCTCTTATTGATGCAGTGTATCACACTGATTGATTTGCAAATATTGAACTACCCTTGTATCTCAGGAATAAATCCCACTTGATTGTGGTGAATGATTTTTTTCATGTGTTGTTGGATTCAGTTTGCTAGTATTTTGTTGTGCATCTATGTTCATCAGAGATATTGGCCTGCAGTTCTCTTTCTGTGGTGTCTTTATCTGGTTTCGGTATCAGGGTAATGCTAGCCTCATAGAATGAATTTGGAAATTTTCCATCCTCTTTTATTTTTTGGAATAGTTTGAGAAGAATAGGCATTAACTCTTCTTTAAGTGTTTGGTAGAATTTGCCTGTGAAGTTCTCCAGTCCTGGGCTTTGGTTTGTTGGAAGTTTTTTGATTACTGATTCAATTTTATTGCTAGTAATCAGTCTGTTCAAATTTTCTATTTCTTCCTGCTTCAGTTTTGATAGGTTAAATGTTTCTAGGAATTTATCCATTTCTTCTAGGTTGTCCAATTTGTTGGCATAAGTTGTCATAATATTCTCTTATAGTCAATTTATATTATTTATAAATAATATATATTATTTATATTATATTATTTAGCATTTATTTCTGTGGTGTCTGTTGTTCTTTCTCCTCTCTCGTTTATGATTTTGTTTATTTGAGTCCTTTCTCTCTCTCCCTGTCTCTCTCTTTTTTGATGAGGCTGGTTAGAGGTTTATCAATTTTGTTCATCTTTTCAAAAACACCAGTTCCTGATTTCATTCATCTGTTCTATTTTTTGTTTGTTTGTTTCTTGTTTGTTTTTAGTTTCTGTATCATTTAGCTCTGCTTTAATCTTTTTTTTTTTCCTGCTAGTTTTGGGTTTTGTTGGTTTTTCTTTTTCTATGTCCTTTAGGTGTAAGTTTAGGTTATTTGAGATCTTTCATCTTTTTGAGGTAGGCCTATATTGCTATAAATCGCCCTCTTAGAACCGCTTTTGTTGCATCTGAAAGATTTTGTACCATTGTGTTTTTTTTTTTCCATGTGGTTTTTTATTTCTTCTTGATTTCTTGGTTGGCCTATTCATTATTTAGTAGCATGTTATTTAACCTCCATGTATTTGTGTTCTTTCAATCTTCTTGAATTTGTTGAGACTTGTTTTGTGGCCTAATATATGATCTATTCTGGAGAATGTTCCATGTACACTTGAAAAGAATGTGCATTATGCTGTTTTAGAATGGAATGTTCTGAATATATTGGTTAAATCCATCTGGTCCAGTGTGTCATTCAAAGCCACTGTTTCCTTGTTGATTTTCTGTTTGGATGATCTGTCCATTGATGTAAGTGGGGATGTTAAAGTCCCCAACTATATTGTATTACTATTGATTGCTTCCTTTATGTTCATTATTAACTGTTTTATGTATTTGGGTGCTCCCATGTTGGGTGCATAAATATTTACAATTTTTATATGTTCTTGTTGGGTTGTCTTCTTTATTATTATATAGGGTCTTTATCTGTTGTTATAATCTTTGTTTTATGGTCTATTTTTTCTGATATGGGTATTGATCTCTGGCTTTCTTTTGACATCAATTTGCATGATAACCCCTCACTTTCAATCTGCAGATGTCTTTGGGTCTGCAGTGAGTCTCTTGTAGGCAGCATATAGATGGGTTTCATTTTTTAATTCACTCTGTCACCCTACGTCTTTTGATTGGAACATTCAGTCTATTTATATTCAAAGTAATCATTGATAGATATGTGTGTTTTTTTGCCATTTTATTATTTGTTTTGTGTTTTTTCTAGTTTTTCTTTGATCCTTTCTTTTCTTACTCCCTTTCATGGTTTGTTCGCTTTCTTTGGTGACATATTTGGATTCCCTTTTCTTTATTCTTTGCATATCTATTACTTTTTTTTTTTTTTAAGATTTTATATGAGAGAGAAAGAGAGGGAAAGCACTGAGGGAGAATAAGCACTATTTTTTGGCATTTTGATTACTGTGTGTCTTGGTGTGGACCTCTTTGGGTTGATTTTGTTAGGGGACCTCTGTGCCTCCTGGATCTGAATATCTGTTTCACTCCCCAGATTAGGGAAGTTTTCAGCTATTATTTCTTCAAATAAACTTTCTGCCCCCTTTTCTCTCTTCTTCTTCTGAGATATCTATAATATGAATTTTATTATACTTGATGGAGTCATTGAATTCCCTAAATCTATTCTCATTTTGCATAATTTTTTTTCTCTCACTTGCTCAGCTTGATTAGTTTCCATTATACTGTCTTCCAGGTCATAATTTGTTTCTCTGCTTCCTCTAGACTGCTGTTTATTCCATCAAGTGTATTTTAAATTTCATTTATTGTGTTCTTCATCTTTTTTTCTTTTTTTTTTTGTCTCTTTATTTATGGTCTCACTGATATCCTCCACTCTTTTCTGGAGTCCAGTGAGAGTATCTTTATGATCACTAGTTTAAATTCTCTATCAGGCATATACTTGTAGATACAAGTAATTTTGCTTAGGTCTCCTATTATGGTTTTGTCCTATTCTTTCCCTTGGGACATATTCCTCTGTTTCCTTATTTTGTCTAACTCTCTGTTTCTGTGTGTTAGGAAAGACAGCTAAATCTCTTGCTCTTGAAGGTAATGGCCTTTATGAAGAAGTCCTACAGTGCCCTGCAGTGTAGTGTCCTCTGTTGCCCAGGACTTGATGCTTCAGGAAATGTCTTCTATGTGTGTTGTGTGTGCCTTGCTGTTGTGTCCTGTTTTGTTTTTGTTTTTGTTTCCTTCATTCTAGTCATCTGCAGAGGCTCTTTTTGCCTGTTGTGGGCAGTTTTTCATCCCCAGCCAGGTGGGGCACATTTAACAAGATGTGAGCTGGTCTGCTTTTGAAATGAGACCTGCCACCACTGGTACTGAGGCCCCGCAAAACGTGGGTCAGGAGAGGTGGTATTGGCAGAGTTTGCACCAGTCTTCTTGGGAGGGGACCTGCAGCACCAGTACTGAGGCAAGCGTGACTGGGAAGGGTGGATCTGCTGAAATGTGAGGCATTGGTGGGGGGTGGACAGGGGTTGGTGTAAGCAAGTTAGGTAGTGAGTGTAGGTGCTGTGCTGGTTCCTGTAGGTGGCTGTGTGTTTATGCTGGGGGGCAGGGGAAGTAAGTGGTGGCTGCCAGCTCCTTGTTCCTGGAGGGGTCTCCCTATGATCCCTCACTCTCTGGGCCATGCTCTGAGATGAGTAAGTAACTTTCCCTCCTGTGTGCTCCAGGTGTTTTTCAATCTGTTGTATCTCCATGGGCTATTTGCCCTGCTGTCTCATTAAGGGCTGGGACTCAGCTTCCTAATGCTCTCCGGACTCTCCTGGAACAGACCTTACTGATTTTTAAAATTTCAGGCTAGTTGTAAGAACTCATGAGATTTGGCTCCTTTTGCCTTCAATGCCAAATATGGGGATTTGTCTTCTCCATATGTGCTCCCCAGTGTGATAGTCTGTTTCTTCACGCCCCTAGCTCTCTCCCAATTGCAGACAGCCACAGTCCATTTCACTCCCAAACTGTGTCTCTGCTTGTCCTACCTTCTTCGATGTGGTCTCTTCTCTACCTTTAGTGGAGTTTCTTCTTCCTGTCTTCAGGTCATCTTCTCAGTTAGTTATGCTGATGGGAATGTTATCTAGTTGTATCCACAGGATGAGGAGAACTTAGGGTCCTCCTACTCCACCACCATCTTTATAGCTTCCCACTGTCTATGTTTTCGTTGAGGAGTTTTATGTTTCAGGTCTCACATTTAAGGCTTTAATCCATTTTGAATTTAGTTTTGTGTAGGATGTTAGAAAGTGGTCCAGTTTCATTCTTTTTCAAGTAGCTGTCCAGTTTTCTCAGCACCGTTTATTGAAGACTGTCTTTTCCCCATTGTATATTTTTGCCTCCTTTGTCATAGATTGACTATATAAGTGTGGGTTTATTTCTGGGCTTCCTATTCTGTTGCATTGATCTATGTGTCTATTTTTTTTTTTTTTTTTTGCCAATACCATTATGTTTTGATTACTACAGCTTTTTAGTATATCTTGAAATCTGGGATTGTGATATCTCCAGCTTTGTTCTTTCTAAAGACTGCGTTGGCATTTTGGGGTCTTTTGTGTTTCCACACAAATTTTAGGATTTTTTTTCTTATTGTTTTGTGAAAAATATTGCATTGGATTTGTAGATCGCCCTGGGTAATATGGGCATTTTAACATTAATTTTTCCAGTCCATGAGTGTGAAATATCTTTTCATTTGTTTGTGTCATCTTCAATTTCTTCCAACAGTGTTTTATCATTTTCAGAGTACAGGTCTTTTACCTCCTTGGTTCGGTTTATTCCTCAGTATTTTATTCTTCTGGGTGCAATTGAAAATGGAATTGTTTTCTTAATTTCTCTTTCTGCTACTTTGTTATTAGTGTACACAAACACAACAGATTTCCTTATATTGGTTTTGTATACTGAGACTTTACTGAATTCATTTATTCCAGTAGTTTTTCTGGTGAATTCTTTAGGATTTTCTATGTATAATGTCATGTCGTTTGCAAATAGTGACATTTTTACTTCTTCCTTACAAATCTGGATGCCTTTTCAATTTCTTCTCTGATTGCTATGTCTAAAACTTCCACTTCTATAGTGGCATGATTTTAGAGGAAAAGTTTTCAGTTTTTCACCACTGAGTATGATGTTAGCTGAAGTTTTTCATATATGAAATTTATTATGTTGAGGTATGTTCCCTTTAAACCAATTTGTTGAATTGCTTTGTTTTTTATGAATGGATGTTAAATTTTGTCAGATGCTTTTTCTGCATCTATTGAGATGATTATTTTTATTCTTCAGTTTAATGTTGTGTATTACATTGATTGATTTGTGGATATTGAGCCATCCCTGCATCCCTGGAATAAATCCCATGTGGTTGTCATGAATGATTCTTTTCTGATGTTCTGAGGAGGATTTTTGCATTTATGTTCGTTAGGGATATTGGCCTGAAGTTTTCTAATTTTTGTAGTGTCTTTGTTTGGTGTTGGTACCAGGGTAATGTTGTCCTCCTCAGAATGTACGGGATGCTTTCCTTCCTCTTCTTTTTGGAATAGTTTGAGGAGAATAGGTATTAATTCTTTAAATGTTTGGTAGAATACACCTCTGAATTATTCTGGTCCAGGACTCCTGGACTGTTTTGATTACTGATTCAATCTCATTACAAGTAATTGGTCTGTTTAGATTTTCTGTTTCTTCCTCATTCAGTTTTGGAAGATTATGTTTCTAGGATTTTATCCATTTCTTTTAGGCTGTCCAATTAGTTTGCGCATAATTTTTCATAGTATCTTATAATCCTTTGCATTTCTGTGGTGTTGATTGTTACTTCCATCATTTTTCATTTTATTAACTTGGGTCCTCTTTTTTCTTGATGAGTCTGGCTAAGGGTTTATCTATTTTCTTTTCAAAAAATCAGCTTTTGGTTTTACTGCTCTTTTCTATATATTTTTTTTTTAGTCTATTTCATTTATTTCTCCTCTGATTTTTATTATTTCCTTCTAACGTTGGGCTTTGTTTTTCTTTTTCTATTCCTTTAGGTGTAAGGTTAGGTTGTTTGAGATTTGTTTTGTTTCTTGAGGGAGGCCTGTTTATTATCATAAATTTCTTAGGACTTCTTTCACTGTGTCCAAAAGATTTTGGACTGTTCTGTTTCCATTTTCATTTTTCTCCATGTATTTTTTGATTTCTTCTTTGATTTCCTCATTGACTATCGGTTGTTTAATAGCGTACTGTTTAGCTTCCATGTGTTTGTATTTTTCCTTGTGATTGATTTCTAGTTTCACACTGTTGAGGTCAGAAGAGATGCATAGTATGGTTTCAAACTTTTTAAATTTATTGACACTTGTGGCCTAACATGTGATCTATCCTGGAGAATGTTTCATGTGCACTTGAAAAGAATGTGTATTCTGCTGTTTTTGTATCTATATGTATCTGTTAAGTGCACTTGGTCTAATGTCGTTCAAAAATACTGTTTCCTTATTTTTTTAAAAAAATTTTGTTTGTTTGTTTATTTATTTGGGAGGGGGCAGAGGGAGAGGGAGAGGAAGAGGGAAAGAATCCCAAGCAGATTCTGCTCTGAGCACAGAGCCCAACATGGGGCTTGATCTCATGACACTGAAATCATGACCTGAGCCAAAACTAAGAGTTGGTTCTTAACTGACTGAGCCACCCAGGCACTCCAATACTGTTTCTTTATTGATTTGCTGCTTGGGTGATCTACCCATTGATGTAAGTGGGTTGTTAAAGTCTCCTACTATTACTATATCACTGCCAAGTTTGCCCTTTATTTCTGTTAATATTTGCTTTGTGTATTAGGTGCTCCAAAGTTGGGTGCATGGATATTTACAGTTGTTATATCCTCTTGTTAGACTGATCCCTTTATCATTATATAATTCCCTTGTTTGCATCTTATTAAAGTCTGTTTTATTTTTTAAAAGATTTTATTTATTTATTTGAGACAGAGAGAGTGTGTGTGCACAAGCGGGGGATGCGGAAGGACAGAGGGATAAGGAGAAGTAGACTCCTTGCCAAGCAGGGAGCCTGATGTGGGGTTCAAACCCAGGACCCCGAGATCATGACCTGAGACACTTAACCGACTGAGTCACCGGGTGCCCCTTAAAGTCTGTTTTAAAGTCTACTTTGTCTGATGTTTATATTGTTACTCTGGCTCCTCCCACTACCCACCTTCTTTTTTCATTTGCATAAAATACCTTTTTCCATCCTTTCACTTTTAGTCCTTATGTGTCTTTAGGCCTGAGGTGAGTCTCTTGTAGGCAGTATATAGATTGGTCATTTTTTTTTAAATCCATTCTGCCACCCTATGTCTTTCAATTGAAGCATTTAAACCATTTACATTCAAAGTAATTATTGAAAGTAGGCACTGATTTTCAGTTTGTTCATTGTCTTCTAGTGGTTTGTGTTTTCTGTTCCTTTCTTCTTTTGTTCTCTTTCCTTGTGATTGATGGCTTTCTGTAGTGTCATGCTTGGCTTTCTATTTTTTCTGTATCTATGATAGGTTTCCAGTTATCATGAAGTTCATATATAACAATCTAAGTATATGACAGTCTGTTAAATTGATGGTCACTTAAGTTCAAACACATTAAAAAAGAATTGCTTTTTTACATTCCTCTCTCCATTTTATGTATATGTTGTCACATTTACATTTTCTTATTCATAATTTTCTTCTAATTATGGCCTTTTCTTTTCCACATAAAGAAGTCCCTTTATTTGTCAGGGGATCTCTTTATCTGTTCTTCAATTCTGAATGATAATCTTAGCAGGTAGAGTATTCTTGGTTGTAGGCTTTTTCTTTTCTCACTTTGAATATAGCATGCCATTCCTGGCCTGCACACGTTCTGCTGAAAAATCAGCTGATAGCCTCTAATGGGGTTTCCCTTGTGTGTAACTGTTTTCTTTTCTGTTGCTGCATTTACTCATTTTTAAAAAAGATTTTTTTTTTTTTAATCTCTACAACCACTGTGGGACTTGAACTTAGAACCCTGAGATCAAGAGTCACACACTCCATCAACTGAGCCAGCCAGGCACCCCTCTCTCGTTGATCTAAAAATTCTAATTATTACGCATCGTGGTGAGGACCTCTTTGGGTTCATCTTGTTTGGGGTTCTCTGTGCTTCCTGAACCTAGATGTCTTTCCTTATCCAGGTTAGGAATGTTTTCAGCTATTATCTCTTAAAATAAGTTTTCTGTCTCTTTTTCCCTCTCTTTTCCTTCTGGGACCCCTATAATGCAAATTGTATTGTGCTTGATGTTGTCCAAGAGATCCCTTTACCTATCCTCATTAAAAATTTTTCTCTTTTTTCTCCCTCCTACCCTTCTTTCTTCCTGTTCAGCTTGGGAGTGTTCCATGACAATGTTTGTCAGATCACTGCCATTCTTCTGCATCTACTAATCTGTTCATTCCCTCAGTGTTTGTCAGATTGCTGCCATTCTTCTGCATCTACTAATCTGTTTGTTCCCTCTAGTGTTTTTTTCATTTCAGTTATTGTATTCTTCAACTTTGATTGGTTCTTTTTTATATTTTCTATCTCCTTGTTGAAGTTTTCACTAAGTTCTTCCACTTTTCTCTGCATTCCAGTAAGCACCTTTTTTTTTTTTTTTAAAGATTTTATTTATTTATTTGAGACAGAGAGAATGAGAGAGACAGAGAGCACATGACAGGGGGAAGGGTCAGAGGGAGAAGCAGGCTCCCCGCCGAGCAGGGAGCCCGATGCGGGACTCGATCCCGGGACTCCAGGATCACGACCTGAGCCGAAGGCAGTCGCTTAACCAACTGAGCCACCCA
>NW_027915692.1:0-230 GCF_054177405.1 Leptonychotes weddellii
ACGCTTATACACACACACGAACACCAGCATTGAGGAGGCAGGGCTCTGGGAGCAGACACTGCGTTCACATGTCACAGTGGGGCTCCTCAGAGTCCCCGAAACAGAGACAGGTCAGTGCTTTCTGGAGGTTAGCCACGGATGATGGGGAAGGAGACTCCACTGATTCCAACTCTTAAGGTTCTTGGATCCAGTTCCAAAGAGGGTGGTTCCTCCCTCCAACCAACACCAAG
>NW_027915693.1:0-230 GCF_054177405.1 Leptonychotes weddellii
CCTTTTCTACACCTGTAATGGGTTAGTGCCTCCCCCCCAATTCATGCCCACTGGAATCTCCGGGTGGGGCCTTATTTGGAAAGAGGGTCTTTGTCATTAGTTAAGGTGAGGTCATACTAGATGAGGGTGGGCCCTGAGTCCAATGACTGGGGTCCTCATAAGAAGAGGACATAGGCGAATACACACAGCCAGCCCTCTGGTGGCAGAGGCGGAGACTGGAGTGAGGTGGC
>NW_027915694.1:0-230 GCF_054177405.1 Leptonychotes weddellii
CCTTTTCTGAGAAACCATTCCATTCATATCAACTTCATTTCAGAAAAAGCTCTGACTGGCTTAATCTTTTTTCTTTTTTTTTATTATTATGTTATGTTCATCACCATACATTACATCATTAGTTTTTGATGCAGTGGTCCATGATTCATTATTTGCATATAACACCCAGTGATCCATGCAGAATGTGCCCTCTTTAAGATCCATCACCAGGCCAACCCATCCTCCCACCC
>NW_027915695.1:0-230 GCF_054177405.1 Leptonychotes weddellii
GGAGGTGGGGAACTCCAACTGCATAAATGGGAGATTTCTCTATCATATTCTATATGTCTCTAATGGAAATGTCTGCATTTTCTGTTCTTTTATCTCTATGGGCTTCCACCTGGATATTTCCTCTTGATCTATCTTCTAGTTTATTAATTCTGCCTTTTGCATGATGTAATTATTAACTTTGTCTATTCCATTTTTCTTTGAGTAATTTTATTTTTATTTGATTTTTTATA
>NW_027915696.1:0-230 GCF_054177405.1 Leptonychotes weddellii
TGAAACACACCGTCTCACAAATAATTAATAGCCTACAAATGCAATAATTGTGCCTTAGTCTTGGGGCTGAAGGGAATTCTGAGAAGTTGCTGCAGATGACCATATTCTCTTTGCTTAAAGACCTTAGTCCCTGGTGGTCCTCTGCATAAACATCCTTTTCCCTGCCATTTCTTTTTCTTCCTTCCTTTTTTTTTTTTTTTAAGTAGGCTCCACGCCCAGCGTGGAGCCCA
>NW_027915697.1:0-230 GCF_054177405.1 Leptonychotes weddellii
CGTGAGAAGGGGGCGACGGTGCGCCTCCGCCCTTGCGCCCACCAGGTCACGGAGCAGAGAGGGACCCGTGCGCCGCGCGCACTCGCCTAGTCACTGCCAACAGATGGCGACAGGTGTGCCGCCCGCGCTCTCCGGGTCACCCGCACGGAGGGCGACAGTGCGCTCCCGCGCTCTCCGGGTCACCCCGCACAGAGGGCAGCGGGCGACAGGTGCGCCGCGCACTCGCCGAG
>NW_027915698.1:0-230 GCF_054177405.1 Leptonychotes weddellii
CATGATCAGGAGGGTCAGCTCATTAACACTGGTATCAACACACGATAACCGCAGCAGTGCTGGAACTTCACAGAAGAAATGGTCCATTTGGCGATGTCCGCATAGGGGTACCCAGAAGGTAAAGGAAGAATGAAGTGCTGAGGTGGTAAAGCCACTGACCCAGGAAGCCACAGCCAACAGGTGGCAGAAACGAGGGTTCATGAGGACAGCATAATGCAAGGGTCTACAGA
>NW_027915699.1:0-230 GCF_054177405.1 Leptonychotes weddellii
ATTTTGTCAGTTTTTATTCCTTTTAAGTCTTTTTTTTTTTTTTTTAAAGATTTTTATTTATTTGTTTAACACAGAGAGAGAGAGCACAAGTAGGCAGAGCAACAGACAGAGGGAAAGGGAGAAGCAGGCTCTCCGCCGAGCAGGGAGCCCAATGCGGGGCTCGATCCCAGGACCCTGGGATCATGACGTGAGCCGAAGGTAGCCGCTTAACGACTGAGCCACCCAGGCGC
>NW_027915700.1:0-230 GCF_054177405.1 Leptonychotes weddellii
TTCCGGTCTTTCGATGTTTGGACTGCAGTCCCATGAGATTTTGCACTGGAATCCCCTTCTGCTCCCGTACCTGCCCTGCACCCACACTGACATGGGGGCTTGCGGGGGACTCTTTCATTCATCTCGTCCTTGATTTTGGGGTGCCCCTTGACTCCGTGATACTGGGCGCACCCCCCAATTTCTTTCTGAGTGAGTGAGCCTCGCTGTTAGCTGCGCTGTAGTGGGGAGAA
>NW_027915701.1:0-230 GCF_054177405.1 Leptonychotes weddellii
GGAGGTCATTCTACTGACTTTGTCGGTGTTCATATATTCATTCTTCTATGAAATGATGGTCATAGCAGATGACAGATTATTGATCAAGTGTTCTTTTTTTTTTATTCTTATGTTAATCCCCATACATTACATCATTAGTTTTAGATGAAGTGTTCCATGATTCATTGTTTGTGCATAACACCCAGTGCTCCATGCAGAACGTGCCCTCCTCAATACCCACCACCAGGCTA
>NW_027915702.1:0-1407 GCF_054177405.1 Leptonychotes weddellii
TCATCAAGATAAAAAGCTTTTGCAAAGCAAAGGAAACAGTCAACAAAACCAAAAGACAACCGACAGAATGGGAGAAGATATTTGCAAATGACATATCAGATAAAGGGCTAGTATCCAAAATCTATAAAGAACTCATCAAACTCAACACCCAAAGAACAAAGAATCGAATCTTTTTTTTTTTTTTTTTTAAGATTTATTTATTTGACAGAGAGGGATAGCCAGAGAGGGAACACAAGCAGGGGAGTGGGAGAGGGAGAAGTAGGCCTCCCGCTGAGCAGGGAGCCCGGTGCAGTGCCAGGGCTTGATCCCAGGACCCTGGGATCATGATCTTAGCCAAAGGCAGATGCTTAATGACTGAGCCACCCAGGCATCCCAAGAAGGTAATAAATTTCTAATATATCCAACCAGAAAAACTTCTAATATATCCAACCACAGATTCAACACGGACCATGGAGTCCAATCAAAAATCAAGCAAACAAAGCCACATTTACACACGTCATCAAGTTATTGGAAACTAACACCAAAGGGAAAATCTTAAAGGTAGCCAGAGGCAAAGGATGTATGTTTTCTCCAAAGTCCCACTGTAAGAATTACAGCTGAATTCTGGGAGATTTAAAAAAAAAAAAAAAAGCAAACAAAGAAAGCCAGTTGAGACTAGAATGGTATTGTAAATTGCTGAAAAAGAAAATTGGCAACTTAGAATTCTATATGCAGCAAAATATATCAAAGTGAGTTATAATACTTGATAAAAATGTTTTGAAAAATGAGAATTTAACAGAAGATGGACACAAAAAAAATACTAAAAGGAGTTCTAAGAAAAAAAGGAATAAAAGAAAAAGGAACAAAGTGAAGGAGGAAAAGAGTGAGCCAAGAAGAGAAATAAAGAGAGAATACACACACACACACTACAGACACACAGACATATGTACCAATTAGGTACATAGTTAATATGAAAGAGATAACAAAAAGAAAATATGTGTGGGTAAATTTGATTAAATGTTGCTGATAAAAACCAGTAACAGAACAATGTGTTATAATAACCCAAAAGTTTGAGGGGAAGTAATTTGAATTAAGTGCTCTAAGGTACTTGCTTTGGTATGGAAGTGATATATTAAACACTAAGAAACTAGCATTTATTTTGTGATCTCTCTTGTGCCAATAAACAAAAAAAATGAGTAACAAGCTAATATACAATAATGTAATTAAACAGATTTAATTTAATTCTAAAGAACTCAGAAAATTAAAGGACTATAGAAAAATAGGGAAATGGTAGATTTGGACAGAAAAATAGCAGAAATTATACATGACATATTAAATATTACAATTAAAATCAAACACCACATTGGATTAAAAGAAATTATATGCTATACATTAGATTTTAAATATAGGGTTTGAGAAAGGTTTAAA
>NW_027915703.1:0-230 GCF_054177405.1 Leptonychotes weddellii
ATTGTATAATTAGTCCACAGCTATTTATTCTTTCCCCACCCTCACCATACTTCACTGCAGGAAAATTGTGTTCCCCCACTCCACCAATCTGGGATGATTTTGGCCAGTGGAATGTGAGCAGACATTATACCAGGTCCAAGCAGAAGTCTGAAGTGACCTTATGGTTTGGCACTCTTCAGTTCTAGAACATTTTTCTTGTACCACTTCTTTGCTTATTTCCTCCACTCCCC
>NW_027915704.1:0-230 GCF_054177405.1 Leptonychotes weddellii
CAGAGTCCTGGGATGGAGTCCCACATTGGATTCCCTGCTCAGCAGGGAGCCTGCTTCTCCCTCTACCTCTGCCACTCTCCCTGCTTGTGCTCTCTCTGTTAAACAAATAAAATATTTTTTAAAAAGGACAGAGGTGAGTGCATTCAGAGCCCACCTGGATTCCAGGATAACCTCCTTAGCTCAAAATCCTTCATGTAATTACATCTGCAAAGACCTCCTAGGAGGCAACA
>NW_027915705.1:0-230 GCF_054177405.1 Leptonychotes weddellii
ATCCCTCCCACCCCACCCTCCACTCCAGCAACCCTCAGTTTGTTTCCTGCAATTAAGAATTCCTCATATCAGTGAGATCATATGATACATGTCTTTCTCTCGCTTTATACAAATTTTAACTACTGTGCTTCTTCAGCCTCTGATACGTGGATTTTTTTATATTCTATAATTTCAAAGCCAAAAGAGTTTATGATGCTCTGAGCCAATGCTCGGTCACATGGCTGGTAGGA
>NW_027915706.1:0-230 GCF_054177405.1 Leptonychotes weddellii
GAATGGAGCGGATGAGGGAGAGGACATGGGTCAGAAGCAGGGGAAGCAGACATCCCAAGGGGCCACCCAAGGGGGCTGGGCTGCCCTCCCTGGACCTCCACCCTACCCTTCACCCACACAAGGATGGAGGGCTCCACGTAAACAAGGCCACTCCACAGAGGACACCGCCATGGGGGAGGACACCGCCATGGGGGAGGACGCGTGGAGAGAAGACACCATGGGGTTAACAC
>NW_027915707.1:0-230 GCF_054177405.1 Leptonychotes weddellii
TATGCAGAAGAGGGTATATACAAACCTAATAGTAACCATATATCAAAAATCACTAAGAAATATGCAAAGAATAAATAGGAAGAAACCCAGATATATCACTAAAGAAATCAGCAAGCCATGAGAGAAAGATAAGAAAGCGTCATAGAAAATCTTCAGAAACAACCACATAACAAATAACAAAATGATAATAAATACATATCTATCAATAATTACTTTGAATGTAAATAGAA
>NW_027915708.1:0-230 GCF_054177405.1 Leptonychotes weddellii
CTCGGGATTGTGGGGATCAAGTCCCAGGTCAGGTTTTGTACTCAGTACAAAGTCTGCTTTTCTCTCTCCCTCCCCCTCTACCTCTCCTTCAGCATGCATGCGCTCTCTCTCTCTCTCAAATGAATAAATAAAATCTTTTTAAAAAATAAAAGAAATTTTTAAAAAGAAGGAAGAAAAGCTACATTTAACTTTTTTTTTTAAAAAAGATTTATTTCTTTTATTTTAGAGAG
>NW_027915709.1:0-230 GCF_054177405.1 Leptonychotes weddellii
ACTCTAAGATGGCTTCTCATCAGTCCATAAATACCCATAGCTAGTTCTGCCAGCATTTTTGGTTTGCAGATTATGTGTTGTATGAGGCAAAACATAGCAACACAAACATTTAAATTGCCCCCATGTTTTACAACCTCAACTGCTGTATTTTATATAAAGGCCACAAAATGAATATGGTTACTGATGAAAATTGGATATACACCAAGGACTCTGCATGCTGAACTTGAGAA
>NW_027915710.1:0-230 GCF_054177405.1 Leptonychotes weddellii
ATAGAGCCTACAGTGGTAAGTTTAGTTTTGACATTTTTATTTCAGACACCTGGTTAGTACTCCTATAATCACTTAGCAAACATTTAAGGGCATGCTTTTTTTTATTGTTATGTTAATCCCCATACATTACATCATTAGTTTTAGATGAAGTGTTCCATGATTCATTGTTTGTGCATAACACCCAGTGCTCCATGCAGAACGTGCCCTCCTCAATACCCATCACCAGGCTA
>NW_027915711.1:0-230 GCF_054177405.1 Leptonychotes weddellii
GGGGGTCTGCTTCTCCCTCTGACCCTCCCCCCTCTCATGTGCTCTCTCTCATTCTCTCTCTCAAATAAATAAATAAAGTCTTTAAAAAAAGAACTTTAAAAAAAAAAAAAAAGCCAAGATATGGAAACAACCCAAGTGTCCATCCATAGATGAATGGTTAAAGAAGATGTTAAAGAAGATTATTTATATATATGTGTGTGTATATATATATATATATATATATATATATA
>NW_027915712.1:0-230 GCF_054177405.1 Leptonychotes weddellii
AAAGTCTTCAACAGTATCAAACTTAGAGATCAGCCGAAGGTTTGCTTGCCAAGTTTTGCTTTTATCATTTTTAAAAAACCAGAGTGCCCATCTGTTCTGTAAAGGATGTTTAATATAGTGTTCTGGGTTAGCAACCTCCTGATTAGATTCTGTTTTCTCTTCTTCTGTAGGCGGGGGATTAGGAGTAGGGGTGGTTTCCGGTTCCACAGTCGCCATCTTAGATCGATCTG
>NW_027915713.1:0-1407 GCF_054177405.1 Leptonychotes weddellii
ACCCTTGGGTAGCTCAGTTGGTTAAGCGGCTGCTTTCAGCTCAGACCATGCATGACCCCAGGGTCCTGGAATTGAGTCCCCTGTCAGTGTCAGACTCCTTGCTCAGTAGGGAGCCTGCTTCTCGCTCTGCCGGTTTCTGCCTGCCACTCCCCCTCCTTGTGCTCTCTCTATCTCTCTGACAAATAAATAAAATCTTAAAAAAAAAAAAGACTTACCACATCCTCTATTTTCTGATAAGTGGTCTATTTATAAGTATGTGATTTAATTTCCAAACATATTTTTATTATTAATTTATAGTTTAATACTACAGTGATCAGAGAACATATTTTGTATGATTCAAATATTTTTAAATGGTTGAGACTTCTCATGTTGTTCAGAATATGAAATTTGTTGAAATTCTATCTTGGTGAATGTTATGTGTACTCTTGGAAATAATGTGTATTCAGTTGTTCTTTAATGGCGTCTTTTATAAATGTCAATTAGGTCAGGTTAGTCCATAATATTATCTAGTTCTTTCATATCTTTAATCAGTCTAAGTGTTTGATCAATTCCTGAAAGAAGAATGTTGTAATATTCAAAATTAATTATAGATTTTTCTATTGTTCTATCTCTCCTCAGCTCTTTGTTTCATGTATTTTAAAGCATACGCATTTAGAATTTCATTATGAAATGTTTTTATTTATCCATAGCAGTATTCCTGGTTTGAAATTTTCTTTGTATCAATTATCTCTATCTTTCTATTGATTAATGTATGTGTAGTATATCTTTTCTGTCTTTTTACTTTTAAATTATCTGCATCTTTATTTTTAAAGTGGATTTCTCCCAGATATTTGTGTCTTTTTTCCCAGTTTGACAATTTCTGTCTTTTATATTTAATGTAATTATTAGTATTATTGGTGTAGATCTACCATTTGCAATTTGTTCTTTGTTCCTTTTTTCCTTCTTTTTCTTTTTCTACCTTCTTTTGCATTGAGTATATTTATTATTTAGTTTTATCTCCACTCTTGTCTAATTAGTTCTATCACATTTTTAAAATTCTGTATTAGGTGTTATAGAGTTTTCATATGTCAGTTATTTTTAGGTCTTTTTATAAACTCCATTTCTTTCATCAGCACACTTTTCTTTTTTCTTTTTTTCCTCCCTTCTTAAATATACGAAGTGTATTTATAATAATGGTTTTAATGTAAGAATTTCATCACCTCTCTCATTTCTATTTTTGTCTCCATTGATTGATTTTTTCCTTCTGATTCCAAATTGTATTTTTCTGTCTCCTTACAATCTGATAATGTTTGATTATATAGTTTTGAAGACTGTACATTGTCTAATGTGTGACAAGATCTTTCTAGTATGGTTGACAGGAACATGAACATGAACACGAACAATTTCTAGCCCTGTGTGAATGCCAGG
>NW_027915714.1:0-230 GCF_054177405.1 Leptonychotes weddellii
AAACTCACCTTCAAGACTGTTCAATACTTGTATCAGTAAAGAAACCACCGTACAAAGATCAAGTGTCTCATGTAGGTTGATTGTAGCTGGTCACTAGAATCTTTGATTTCTTTTGAAAACACTTGGCTAGATCTAAATGAGGAAGCATCAAGATGTAGGAAGTGAAGGATTTTAAGGAGTATGCAAGAGAGGATTCAAGTCCATCTGAAGCTTAAATTCTGATTGCTAGT
>NW_027915715.1:0-230 GCF_054177405.1 Leptonychotes weddellii
TCTCTCCTATAAATAAATAAAATCTCTTTTAAAATTTAAAAAAAACTATTTGCTAAAATTTAGCCTTGGGTCAGAAATCATTTACTATATATATTGAAATATATGAAGGAGTTTTCAGTGTCCCCAAGGATCACTTTATTTTTTTTTTAAATTTTTTTTTTAAGATTTTATTTATTTATTTGAGAGAGAGAATGAGAGAGAGAGAGAGCACATGAGAGGGGGGAGGGTCA
>NW_027915716.1:0-230 GCF_054177405.1 Leptonychotes weddellii
AATCCATTGTCAAATCTGAGGTCCTGAAGACTTACCTCTGCTTTTTCCTAATACTTTTTATAACTATAGTTCTTTTATTAGAGTTGTTGATTTTGAATGAATTTTTGTATATGGAGTGAGGTAGTGAGTCCAACTTGATTTTATTTGCATGTGCCTATCCTGTTGTCAAGCACGCTTTGTTTCAGAGATTCTTTCCCCCGTTAAATGATCTTGACATATTTTTCTAAATC
>NW_027915717.1:0-230 GCF_054177405.1 Leptonychotes weddellii
CACTTTTCTAAGCTTCTGGTTTCCTCACATACAGAGACAAGAATAGTGCTTACCTCCTGGGGTTGTTGTGATAAGTAAGTGACACATAAAGCAGCTAGTGTGACAACTGGTCAGTAGCAGGGACCCCGAAAATATAGGTAATTATTATGCGTTCAGCCTGGATGACCTTTTAAGGGTTTTGTTTTGTTTTCTGCCCAGATTAAAGAACTTATCCTTTCCACAATTTAACA
>NW_027915718.1:0-230 GCF_054177405.1 Leptonychotes weddellii
CCTGCTCTCCAACTGGATTTTCTTCCTCACCCCCTTGATTATTCTCGGATGCTTCTCTTTCCAGTTTTCTGAGCTGTTCTCTCACTTATCTTGCCCTCCTCCTCTCTGGATGAGGCCTTGCACCTGTCCTTCCCATACTGGAGTGCTTGCTCACCTGGCCCTTCTTAAGGCCTCGTCCTCATCTGTGTTTCACTGTGTCTGCTTCCTGGGCTCACGGTTTAGCTCTCTGA
>NW_027915719.1:0-230 GCF_054177405.1 Leptonychotes weddellii
AAGATTTTCATTAGGGAAGGAGCGAAACGAGAACTTTTTTTAGGATGATCGATCAAGTGGTAGTGAATGGTCGGGGAGAGAAAAATTTAGATGGATATTAGAGTTTGAATTAGATGTTGTGGCCACAGGCAAGTTATGTTAGAGTCTTGATGTGAGGATAAAAAAGTGAGAAAAATTATTTAGGAAGTGGAATAAAGCCGTTGGAGCAATGAAGTTAGGAAGGCTTAAGA
>NW_027915720.1:0-230 GCF_054177405.1 Leptonychotes weddellii
ACCACCATCCCAGGAATTCTCAATTAATTTTTATTACTTAAAAAAAAAACAGAATTGCCTTGTGATGTAGCAATTCCACTTCTGGGTATTTGTCCAAGGGAAACAAAAATGTTAATTCAAAAAGATATCGTCATTCCCACGTTCATTGTGGCATTAGGTACGATAGCAAAGGCATGGAAACAGCCTAGGTGTCCATCAATGGATAAATGGATAAACACATTGTGGTATAC
>NW_027915721.1:0-230 GCF_054177405.1 Leptonychotes weddellii
CCGGGAGGCTGGAGCGGCGGGCTCCGGGCCGGGCCCTCAGGAGCGACCCCCAGGACGACAGCACAGAACCCTCGGAGGCCAACGCCGGGACCGCTGGGTGCAAGAACGCCCGGCCCCGGCCGGGACCCTGGGGTGTCTTCTGCACCACCCCCGTCTCTGGAGGGGTCCGCCTGCCGGAACCTGCTCCGCGGCCAGAGTCCGGCTGCGGGGGGCGCCGCCTCCAGCCTCCG
>NW_027915722.1:0-230 GCF_054177405.1 Leptonychotes weddellii
CATAACACCCAGTGCTCCATGCAGAATGTGCCCTCCTTAATACCCATCACCAGGCTCACCCATCCTCCCCCCCCTCCCCTTTAGAACCCTCAGTTTGTTTTTCAGAGTCCATTGTCTCTCATGGTTCATCTCCCCCTCCAATTTCCCCCCCTTCATTCTTCCCCTCCTGCTATCTTCTTTTTTTTTTCTTAACATATATGGCATTATTTGTTTCAGAGGTACAGATCTGA
>NW_027915723.1:0-230 GCF_054177405.1 Leptonychotes weddellii
GGCCGGGATAGGTTACAGTGCGCTAAGCCAGTGATCCCCTCAGGCCTCTGGTGGCCGAGGGTAGTCTTGAAGAGCCTCATCTGATTGCCCTTGTGGGCCTTGTATATCTTTCCCTGAGAGTGCCTTGCCATGAAAAAGGGTTGAGAAGCCCCACCCTATATAATCATCCCCACATATGTTTCAACCTGTGACATTTTTCCAGGCTCCTTTTGTCAGGTTTAAATAATCCC
>NW_027915724.1:0-1406 GCF_054177405.1 Leptonychotes weddellii
AAGTTCAACTAGATTATATATAAAGATTTTGAAGATTAGGAAGCACTTCAACTGCATAACTGACAACTCCAACTTAGCGTCAGAAATGAACTCAAATTCCCTCCTCTCCCCCAAGCTCATTCATCCTCTGGAGCTTCCTATCTCAGGTGACACTGCCATCTACCTGGTCACCTACAACCAGGCGACCATGGAGCCACTTGTGCCATCCCCATTTTTCATACCCACCACATCCTACAGATTACCTATTCCTGTTCATTTTACTTCCTAAATATCTCAATGATTCATCAAATTATTGAAAGCTTATGATATTTCAACACTGTATCAGCTACTAGGGAGATAAAGACAAAGCAGGATATGGTTTCTTTTCTCATTTTTATCTCTAGAGAAATTTCTTTAGGTTCTCATCTGATCTTGGGGGAAGAACTAATTCAACAGCTTCCTAGTATTAGAATGCAGTTTGATAGACTAACAAGGGAGAAATCAGAGGGAATCATAAAAGATAATTGGTTGCAGAACTGTAAGCAGATGGATGGTATGAGACTATCAGCTCAGTGATACAGGGACTATTATCTTGCATGTGGTATCACTGGTGTGGTATGTAGTACACACTCAGAAACAAAGTGGACCTACTCTCAGGGCTGTAAAAGAGGTGAGGCACTCTTGCCCTTGATCCCTTGTCTGCAGCCGCAACTACTCTTCTCCTGGCTGAATTCTCTCTCTAAAAACCAATCAGGTATCACCTTCCTGCTTGAAAACAATTAACCTATACTCTAGCCATTTTCCCGGACCAGTGGTGTGCTGTTTATATAGCTCAGGTTTTGCATGGAAAACCTTCTCTATCAGACAAAATTCTACTTATTTTAGGCCCTGGGCCATACATGCTGTCCTTTTATGATAGCATCACTCATCTTCAAGAGCAAGTTGGTTCCTCCACTGGACGGACCCTCCCTGCAGTTTTCAGTCACATTTTGCTGCATAGATTTCTTTATCTATCTGCCTCTCTCTGGAGACTGTGAGCTCCTGGAGGCCAGAACTCTATCTTAATAATCTTCTGCTATTTAACATCCTATCTGGCACATAGTAGGCTCTCAATAATCAGTTAAAGATACAGAGTTAAGGGAGGCTGAATATCTTTTATATATTCAGATTATCTTTTATATATTGCCAGAAATAGGTGAAGCTGCAATTATTAGTGTTTTCTCTTTTAACAAATATTTATTGTGTCTCCCGTGTTTGGTAAGCTGGTGATGAAAAACTGTTGAAAAATATACAGAAATCTTGCTGTTCTAGATTTTAGTTAAATAAGAGTATTTCAAAGACAGGTCAATATTGTGGAATTGAGATGGTAGGTTACTATTATTTCAACTTTTCTGTATGTTTGAAATTTTTCATAATAAAACAATGAA
>NW_027915725.1:0-230 GCF_054177405.1 Leptonychotes weddellii
ATATTGCAAAATCTATGTATATAAGCATATTTTCATGTACAAAAGCAAAAAGGAAAGTAGGCACATGCATTATACACACAGAAAATCTAATTTAAAATAAATTAAATATTTATTGGAAATGTTCTTTTGTTGGACAAGATAAGAACAATCTGTTAAACTAATTAATCTTTGTTTACTTCTCATTAAAGGATTAATTAAAACTGTACATTGCAAAAATGGAATTGAAATCA
>NW_027915726.1:0-230 GCF_054177405.1 Leptonychotes weddellii
AGGCAGAGGTAACTATGTGAGGAGATGATATGTTAATTAGCCTGGCTGTATTAATCCTTTCACTATGTATATGTATAGCAAATCATCATGTTGTACATCTTATGTATAATTTATATTAAAATTTTTAAAAATAACACTTTTTTTTTTTCTTATAATGTATTTTTATTGCTTCTCTGGCTTCTGTTTTTTTTTTTTTTTTTATTCTTATGTTAATCCCCATACATTACATC
>NW_027915727.1:0-230 GCF_054177405.1 Leptonychotes weddellii
CTCTTACCACACAGAGTCAAGTGGGATCCATAGCCATAGGGGCTATACCCATCCTAAATGGTGGGTGCTACCTCTCCTGCTGTCAGCAAGGGGATTTATTCCAAATTAATCCTCTGCTTTTTTGAGTCTTTGAGTCACTTAGATTCAGACTCTTAGGTGGGACCATGTGATTTGCTGAGTAGATGTCACATGCCCTTGTCGTTGCTGCCGGGAAACTGGGTAAGAAAATA
>NW_027915728.1:0-230 GCF_054177405.1 Leptonychotes weddellii
CTTTTTTCCTGTTGTGTCTGGAGGTGTTTCAATTTTACTTATTTATTCAAGCTATCTGCTTTGGAGAGGTTCAAAAGTTTTCTTGAAAATCTTTAAAAAAAATTTTTTTTTTTTAAAGATTTTATTTATTTGAGAGAGAGAGAATGAGAGAGAGCACATGAGAGGGGGGAGGGTCAGAGGGAGAAGCAGGCTCCCCGCCGAGCAGGGAGCCTGATGCGGGACTCGATCCC
>NW_027915729.1:0-230 GCF_054177405.1 Leptonychotes weddellii
AAAAAGGTGGACAAACAGAGGGTCCTGGATTCTTTCTCTTTCTGCACAGTCCTTATTTCATTTCCTTATTGGTTGTCCAGGGAAGGAAGTTGAGAATTAGAAAACAATTGTGCACTGGTGTGTTGAACTCCATCGGTGAGACGTCTCAGACCCACAGACTTTCATCACACCTGGCACCTCGTTGGTGGGCGGATTACCCCAAATGCTGAACCTCTCTCCAATAAAGCAGA
>NW_027915730.1:0-230 GCF_054177405.1 Leptonychotes weddellii
GAAAGGATAACTTTAATTCTTTTTTTCTTTTTAAGATTTTATTTATTTATTTTAGAGAGAGAGAAAATGAGCAGGTGGAGGAGTGGAAGGTGAGGGTGAGAGAGAATCTCAAACAGACTCCCCACTGGATGTGGAGCCTGATGTGGGGTTTGATCCCAGGACCCTGAGATCATGACCTGGGCAGAAATCAAGAGTCAGACGCTTAATTGACTGCACCACCCAGGCGCCCC
>NW_027915731.1:0-230 GCF_054177405.1 Leptonychotes weddellii
ACCTTTCAGCTGCCCGTGTGCTCAAACAAGGATATTGATCACATATCCTGTGAACTCCTAGCTGTGGTCAGACTGGCTTGTGTGGACATCTCCTCCAACGAGATCGCAATCATGGTTTCTAGCATTGTTCTGCTGATGACACCTTTCTGCCTGGTTCTCCTGTCCTACATCCAGACCATCTCCACCATCCTAAAGATCCAGTCCACAGAGGGAAGAAAGAAAGCCTTCCA
>NW_027915732.1:0-230 GCF_054177405.1 Leptonychotes weddellii
CCTAACAGGTTAACACCCTCCCTGAGATTGGTGAGAATCTCAACCCCTCGAGATCCCGCTTTCTGGACTTCTCTGCATGTGTGGGCTTAGGACAGAGTCCAAAAGTCTCTTAGTTGGTCTAAAAGACTCTTCACACTCAACTTCTGCTGCTTCCTCCTATGACCTCTATCATTCCAGTCAAACTGAACTACTTGCAATCTTCAGGATGCTTCTTCCAGATTCTTTACACA
>NW_027915733.1:0-230 GCF_054177405.1 Leptonychotes weddellii
TATATGCAAACAATGAATCATGGAACACTACATCAAAAACTAATGATGTAATGTATGGTGATTAACATAACATAATAAAATAAAATTTAAAAGAAGAAAAATTACTCTATGTAATATAACATTTAATAATAGAATAATTATTTTATATTTTAATTATTATGTTACATAATTGATATATAATTGTATTCTATAAATATGTAGTTATATATTAATTTAATAATATAATACAA
>NW_027915734.1:0-230 GCF_054177405.1 Leptonychotes weddellii
CCTCTACTGAGAAGCAATTATGAGTCCCCATCAGAACGCAGCTGGGAAGAGTGATTGATTAGTGATGTCTGCCACAGACCCTGGAACGGGAAGTGGGAGCTGGTGTAGCATTATCTGCCATCCCAGGTCTAGATATGAGACGGGTCAGTGCACCCAAACATCAGGGTGCCTGCCCTGTGCCTGGCACTGGGCCTGATGATTAAAGCCCAAGGTGAGTCAGACCCAGCTCC
>NW_027915735.1:0-1406 GCF_054177405.1 Leptonychotes weddellii
ATCACTTGTCTCTCAAGTGTTGATTTTTGAGGCATGAGCAGCCGAACCTGAGTTCGGAACCACTTCTTTGTCAGGTAACAATATTTTTCTTTTTTAAAGATTTTTTTCATTTATTTGACAGAGAGAGACACAGTGAGAGAGGGAACACAAGTGGGGGGAGTGGGAGAGGGAGAAGCAGACTCTCCGCTGAACAGGGAGCCCGATGCGGGGCTCGATCCCAGGACCCTGGGATCATGACCTGAGCCGAAGGCAGACACTTAACGACTGAGCCACCCAGGCGCCCCGTCAGGTAACAGTATTGACAGAAAGACAGAACAATGGAACAGAACAGAGAGCCCTGAATTAAATCCGTGCATTTATATAGGGTCAGCGGATCTTTGACAAGGGTGTCAAGAATCACAGCGGGAAAGGACAGTCTCTTCAACAAACGATGTTGGGAAAACTGGATATCCACAGAGCAAAAGAATGAAATGACACACTTACTTTACACATACACACAAATCAACTCAAAATAGATGTACAACTTAAATATAAGACCCAAACCAGAAAACTACCAAAGAAAGCATAGGGGAAAAGCTTGATGACATTGGTCTTGGCAATGACTTCATGATATGATTACCAAAAGTACAGGCAACAGAAACGAAAATAAACAAGTGGGACTATATCAAACTAAGAAGCATCTGCACAGCAAAGGAAACCATCAACACAATGAAAGAGCAACCTACCAACTGGGAGAGACTATTTTCAAACCATGTATCAGATAAGGGGTTAATATCTAACATATGTAAGGAACTCCTACAACCGGACAGTAAAACACAAATAACCTGATTTGAAATGGGCTAAAGACTTGAGGAGAGGGGCGCCTGGGTGGCTCAGTTGTTGGGCATCTGCCTTCGGCTTGGGTCACGGTCCGGGGATCCTGGGATCGAGCCCCACATCGGGCTTCCTGCTCAGCGGGAAGCCTGCTTCTCCCCACCCCATTCCCCCTGCTTGTGTTCCCTCTCCCACTGTGTCTCTCTCTGTCAAATAAATAAAGAAAATCTTAAAAAAAACTTGAGTAGATATTTCTTCTATGGCCAACGGGCATATGAGAAAAGGGAAATGCAAATCAAAACTGCAGTGAGATATTATCACACACCTGTTGGAATGGCTATCATAAAAAAAAAAAAAAAGAAAAGAAAGACCGGGCACCTGGGTGGCTTCGTCAGTTAAACGTCTGCCTTCAGTTCAGGTCATGATCCCAGGATCCTGGGATCGAGCTCCATGCTGGGCTCCAGGGAGCCTGTAACTCCTTCTCCCTGTGTCATTCCCCCCACTTGTGCTCTTTGGCTCTATCTCTCTGTCAAATAAATAAATAAAAATCTTTAATTTAAAAAAAGACAAGTGTTGGTGAGGGTGTTGAGAAA
>NW_027915736.1:0-230 GCF_054177405.1 Leptonychotes weddellii
AGAGTTGTTGCTCTTCTTTTCTTCGATCTCTTGTTGAGTTTGTAGGTGTTCAGAATGGTTTGATCCCTATCCAGCTGAATTCCTGAGAGGAGACGAAATCCAGGTCTCCTACTCCTCCGCCATCTTGCTCCACCCTCTTCCTTATTCTTTATATTGCCCTCCTCCATTTTCTTCTGTGACCTTCTCTTTCCTTCACTTTTGTTTCCCTTTTCCTGGTCAATTTTGATTCC
>NW_027915737.1:0-230 GCF_054177405.1 Leptonychotes weddellii
CGTCTCTCTCTCAAATAAATAGACTCTTTAAAAAAAAAAATGCTGTCCCTTTAAGAAGTCCTACAACTAAGCAAAGTGCTTGTTTCTTCTATTATGTTAACCTCAGAACATTGTTTGCATGCATTTCACCTAGTATTATAGGGTTAAAGTCTATAATAACATGGAAATCATATGATATGACCTTTATAGTATTACAGAATTTGGAGACAGACTCATATGATCAGTAAAAA
>NW_027915738.1:0-230 GCF_054177405.1 Leptonychotes weddellii
ACTAACATAACATAATAAAATTAAAAACTACAAAAAAAAAAAAACCTATATTGGGGAAGAAAAAGAAAAGGATCTCAAGTCAGTAACCTAAGATTCCACTTAAGTAACTAGAGGGGCATAGCGATGGGAAGAAGAAGCAAACTAAACCCAAAGCAAGAAGGAAAGAAATAAGAGTGAAAATCAATGAAATAGCGGAAACCATAGAGAAAATCATTTAAGGGGACTATAAG
>NW_027915739.1:0-230 GCF_054177405.1 Leptonychotes weddellii
AAATGAGATGAGGAAAGGTACGACCTAGGAGCTTTCGGCTTTGACCCTCAGGGGCGAGCAGAGTGGTCTTCTTGGTCAGTGTTCCCAGGATAGCCAATTAGCATATTAAACTCTGCCGAGTTGCTCCGTCATATTTCGAAACACCAAGAAATCCCCTTTTCTCCACCCCACCGCAAGATCAGGAACCGAAATAGTCCACTGAGTTACACTGCACAGAATTCAGAGGACTC
>NW_027915740.1:0-230 GCF_054177405.1 Leptonychotes weddellii
TCTTTCATCCTGATCATTACCCAAGAAGGAGCTGAGAGCTGATGATGCCTTTCTGAGGACAGAGATACTCAATAGCCAAATTTCCTTACTACTGTGTGTGGCCCAGGATGTGATAAGAGAGGTAGACAAAAATATTTTCGAGTCGATTTTTGCCAAGGCTGTCCCACCACTTAAAAAACCCGGTAAATAGTAGATGCTTGTAAATAGTACAGGACATTGAAAGTCCTTCA
>NW_027915741.1:0-230 GCF_054177405.1 Leptonychotes weddellii
ATGTCAATTTATTAAAATGGTAATAGACCCGTTCTATGTTCATATAAATAATTTTAGAAAAATTTTATTTTCTAGAAGAGGGCAGGATGCGGTTCTGTTGCCCTCACCCCGTTGTAAACCCCACAGCCCCAGACCCGCCTTTGCTCCGTGCACCCGGGTCTCTGCAGAGGCAGCTGCGGCCCAGGCCTCACACTTGGGGTGCAGGCTGGCCAGAGAGGACCCCCTGCAGA
>NW_027915742.1:0-230 GCF_054177405.1 Leptonychotes weddellii
GGCCTACAGCTCCCCACTCTCTGCTCCCACTGGCTTCATCCAGTTGGCTCCATGTGGCCAGTCCTTCAGCTTGGTGTCACGTCCTCCAGGAAGCCTTCCTAGACTCCCCAGGGGCATCAGCGACCTGCTCCTCACATGACCCCTCTGACCACAGGCCTCTCTGCCTCACGAGTCTCCAGGTCACTCCCAGATAGAAGGGTCTCCTCGAGCCAGTGGGCGGCGTGACTGAC
>NW_027915743.1:0-230 GCF_054177405.1 Leptonychotes weddellii
CAGGGAGCCTGGGTGGCTCAGTTGGTTAAGCGACTGCCTTCGGCTCAGGTCATGATCCTGGAGTCCCGGGATCGAGTCCCGCATCAGGCTCCCTGCTCGGCGGGGAGCCTGCTTCTCCCTCTGACCCTCCCCCCTCTCATGTGCTCTCTCTCATTCTCTCTCTCTCAAATAAATAAAATCTTTAAAAAAAAAAAATTTTAAAAAGATTTTCAAGAAAACTTTTGAACCTC
>NW_027915744.1:0-230 GCF_054177405.1 Leptonychotes weddellii
AAGATGATAGGTAAGGAATAGTATTTGATGACTTTAATTTGCCTTTCCCTGACTCACAGTAAAGTTCGGCATCTTTTCAAATTTTTCTCGGGTACTTGCATTTCTTCTTCGTGAATGCCTGAATGTATTATCTCCCTTTTTTAAAAAAAAATTATGTTTCTGGGGTGCCTGGGTGGCTCAGTCGTTAAGCGTCTGCCTTCGGCTCAGGTCATGATCTCAGGGTCCTGGGA
>NW_027915745.1:0-230 GCF_054177405.1 Leptonychotes weddellii
CAGGCTTCCCGCCAAGCAGGGAGCCTGATGCGGGGCTGGATCCCAGGACCCTGGGATCATGACCTGAGCGGAAGGCAGACGCTTAATGACTGAGCCAGCCAGGCGCCCCCCGATATTGTTGAAGGTTAACAAAGGCAATAAGAAAAAAATAATCAGTATGATATTTGGAGAAAATATCAAGTTATTTTTAGTATGTTATTATTTTTCACTGGATTTTATAACTAGGAAGC
>NW_027915746.1:0-1406 GCF_054177405.1 Leptonychotes weddellii
AAAAAAAAAAAAAATTTGGATGATCACAGCCTAGAGGGGGTCACCTGGACTTGGGCCTGATTTCATGTTTGGCAGAATCCTCTCAGTGACCGTGGGCCTGCTTTGGGTCCCCAGGACCCTCTGGTCTCTGCTTCTCAGACTTTGAGGAAGCCAGGCAGGAACAGTAGAAGCAGTCTCCAGTTCAAGGTCATGAAGCACATCTGCAGTTCCTCTGGCCATTCTGGGGAATGAGGCCGCCGCTCCCCTACCTCTGGGTTTTATCTTCACAGCCCCCACATCATCGCCTTCCTAGCCAGAGTGTGCAGAGTGGACTGGCAGGCTCGGTCTGAGGTCAGCATGGGGTGAGTGGCAGACAGCTTGGTGCCAAGGACTGTACCCACGTGACCCGGCCACCCTACCCCACATGAATGCCAACGGCGGAGATGGGTATGTGTACAAAAAGTCTCCTTCGCCAACTATCTGGATGAACCGCGTTATCAGCCTGCGTGGGTGGGGGGTGGTTACTGCAGGTGCCAAGAGGGACGGGAGAGACAGGAGCAGGTGAGATGGCCCAGAAGCATCTTAAGAGTTAGGTCAGTGGCCACATGCATCCTGGAGAGAATACTGCATAATGCCTGACACTTAGCTGGTGCTGAATACGTATTAGAGCTTAACAGTGCTAGTTGAAGCTAGTCTAACTGTGAGGGTTGGAAGGACCCTCTGCAATTATCCTTTCCCTCAGAAACCGAATCCCATTTACAGCGCTGCCCAGGGAGCCACTCGGCCTCACCTTCAGCATGCCCGGGCTTGGAGTCAAGCTGTGAGATGTGTGCACAACTGAGCCTTGGTTTCCTCCTCTCTAAAATGGGGAGAATCAGGGCATCTGGCTGGCCCAGTCGCTAGAGCATGAGACTCTTGATCTCGGGGTTGTGCATTCAAGCCCCACGTGGGGAATAGAGCTTACTTAAAATAAAAAGAAAATGGGGAGAATAATACCTCCCTTACTGTGAGAAAATGTAGACAGGGTGTAATACAGAAGCTGGTACACCAGGTTCTCAATAAAATTCTCCTCCTCCTCCTCCTTCTTCACGACAACAGCACAAATTGCTCTCCTGGTTTATACACTGGTACGGCGGCTAGCAAAGTATGTCCCTGGACCAGCAACATCAGGATGTCCTGGGAACTTGTTAGAAATGAAGATTCTCGGGGCGCCTCCAACTCTTGAGTTTGACTCAGGTCATGATCTCAGAGTCATGAAATCGAGCCCTGCCTCAGGCTCTGTGCTGATTTTCTCTCTCTCTCTCTCTCTTTCCCTCTCCCTCTGCCCCTCCCCCCACCCCTCACTCCTGCCCGCACTCTCTCTAAAAAGAAAGAAAGAAAGATTCTCTAGGGGTGCCTGGCTGGCTCAGTCAGTAGAGCACGTGACT
>NW_027915747.1:0-230 GCF_054177405.1 Leptonychotes weddellii
ATTTCTATTGGTCATTTCCTAAGTTAAAAACACTTTATGTAATAGCTTGTAGGTAGGTGTGATTATCCACCTTTTACACAGGAGTAACCTGGAGCAGGATTTGAACCCAGGCTGTCTGACTCCGGAGCCCATGTTCTTTCCCTCTGCATAGAATCTTCTCCTGTGTGCTGCAATCACGTGCATTAGATACAACAGACCGGCAGCTAACCCGCTGGTTACCAAGGGTTGCC
>NW_027915748.1:0-230 GCF_054177405.1 Leptonychotes weddellii
AAGATTTTCATTAGGGAAGGAGCGAAACGAGAACTTTTTTTAGGATGATCGATCAAGTGGTAGTGAATGGTCGGGGAGAGAAAAATTTAGATGGATATTAGAGTTTGAATTAGATGTTGTGGCCACAGGCAAGTTATGTTAGAGTCTTGATGTGAGGATAAAAAAGTGAGAAAAATTATTTAGGAAGTGGAATAAAGCCATTGGAGCAATGAAGTTAGGAAGGCTTAAGA
>NW_027915749.1:0-230 GCF_054177405.1 Leptonychotes weddellii
ATGAGGCTGCAGCAGCAAAGAGTGGGTCATATCAAGGTACAGCTTTGCTGCTGGAGATGGAGGACCAATAACCGCAGAAAACAGCGCACAGGAACAGTTGGGCCAGCAGAGCACTTTGCGACGGCTCATGTGGACACTCCGCAGTGGGGTACTGCGAAGGTGAGTGCCCTAACGCGCGGGTCGTCCGCCCGGAGGCCTTGACGGGGCACCTGGGTTTGGCGAGAGAGGGA
>NW_027915750.1:0-230 GCF_054177405.1 Leptonychotes weddellii
AATCATATACAATACCATTTATTTGTTCACAAATATATATTAAACAGTATTCTGTGTTAGTCACTGTGCTGGTCATTGGTGACACCTGATGAACAAGATAGCACAGTCCATCCTTCCACAGAGCTTGGTGGAGATGAAGACCTTAAGTCAATGCAAAAGAGCCTAAAGGATCCAAAGAAGAAGGGCAGAGTGCCAAGGGCAAGGTCCAAAGCATATCTAGAGAGAGAATT
>NW_027915751.1:0-230 GCF_054177405.1 Leptonychotes weddellii
ATATTGCAAAATCTATGTATATAAGCATATTTTCATGTACAAAAGCAAAAAGGAAAGTAGGCACATGCATTATACACACAGAAAATCTAATTTAAAATAAATTAAATATTTATTGGAAATGTTCTTTTGTTGGACAAGATAAGAACAATCTGTTAAACTAATTAATCTTTGTTTACTTCTCATTAAAGGATTAATTAAAGCTGTACATTGCAAAAATGGAATTGAAATCA
>NW_027915752.1:0-230 GCF_054177405.1 Leptonychotes weddellii
CTCAATCACAAGAGGAAAGTCAGAAAGAACTCAAATCCATGGAGTAAAGAGCATCCTACTAAAGAATGAATGGGTCAACCAAGAAATTAAAGAAGAATTACAAAAATTCATGGAAACCAATGAAAATGAAAACACAACTGTTCAAAATCTTTGGGATGCAGCAAAGGCAGTCCTAAGAGGAAAGTATATAGCAATACAAGCCTTTCTCAAGAAACAAGAAAGGTCTCAAA
>NW_027915753.1:0-230 GCF_054177405.1 Leptonychotes weddellii
GGATTTGGGGGGAGAGGAAGGAGAAAGGAAAGAGGCAGATCTGCCCGAACTTGAAAGTTTTCTTGTTTATCACGTCCCAGGAAATGAATATGCGGATACTTCCGTAAATTCAAAAAAAAAAAAAAAATAGCCTTAATGACAGCTTAGAGCTACTACGGGGAAAGATGCTGTTTAATACTTTTTTTTTTTAAATTTATTTTTTTGACAGAGAGAGAGACATAGCGAGAGCA
>NW_027915754.1:0-230 GCF_054177405.1 Leptonychotes weddellii
GGGGGAGTCAAAAATTATAGGCTTATTTTCAACTGCATGGGGAGCCAGCACTGCTAACCCCTGCCTTGTTCAAAGGTCAATTGTACTTTAGTGAGCTGCAATCAGCAGAATAAAAAATAAAAAATGATAAAATAAAACAGAATCAGATTGTGTCCAAATCAGGGGCACCTGGGTGGCTCAGTCGTTAAGCGTCTACCTTTGGCTGGGGTCATGATCCCAGGGTCCTGGGA
>NW_027915755.1:0-230 GCF_054177405.1 Leptonychotes weddellii
ACGATGGACTCTGAAAAACAAACTGAGGGTTCTAGAGGGGAGGGAGGTGGGAGGATGGGTTAGCCTGGTGGTGGGTATTGAGGAGGGCACATTCTGCATGGAGCACTGGGTGTTATGCACAAACAATGAATCATGGAACACTTCATCTAAAACTAATGATGTAATGTATGGGGATTAACATAAGAATAAAAAAAAAAAACATGTAACTATAACTAAAAAGAAACAATGTC
>NW_027915756.1:0-230 GCF_054177405.1 Leptonychotes weddellii
AACTGACTGAACCGCCCAGGCGCCCCAGGGGTCATGATATCAACATTGTGCAGGACACATCTGTGGCCAAGAAACATTAAATGAGAGGAGGAAGGACATCAGAGTGTGGGCTACTTTTCATAATGACTGCATTATAGAGACAGCTATTTATGCAGCAAATGACACAGTCACACTTGTCATGAAGCAGAAACTGTAAGACGTAATAGGAGAAACAGAAAGAAATCCCACTA
>NW_027915757.1:0-1406 GCF_054177405.1 Leptonychotes weddellii
AGGATAAATGAGGCAGAAGAGAGAATTAGTGATATAGAAGACCAAATGATGGAGAATAAAGAAGCTGAGAAAAAGAGAGATAAACAACTACTGCATCACGAGGGCAGAATTCGAGAGATAAGTGATACCATAAGATGAAACAATATTAGAATAATTGGGATCCTAGAAGAAGAAAGAGAGAGAGGGGCAGAAGGTATATTGGAGCAAATTATAGCAGAGAATGTCCTTAATTTGGGGAAGGAAACAGGCATCAAAATCCAGGAGGCACAGAGAACCCCCCTCAAAATTAATAAAAATAGATCAACACCCCGACATCTAATAGTAAAACTTCGAGTCTCAGAGACAAAGAGAAATACCTGAAAGCAGCTCGGGACAAGAGGTCTGTAACCTACAATGGCAGAAACATCAGATTGGTAAGAGACCTATCCACAGAGACCTGGCAGGCCAGAAAGGACTGGCATGATACATGCAGAGCACTAAATGAGAAAAATATGCAGCCAAGAATACTCTATCCAGCTAGGCTGTCATTGAAAATAGAAGGAGAGATTAAAAAGCTTCCAGGACAAACAAAACCTAGAAGAATTTGCAAACATGAAACCAGCCCTACAAGAAATCTTGAAAGGGGTCCTCTAAGCAAAGAGAGAACGTAAAAGTAACATAGGCCAGAAAGGAACACAGACAATATACAGTAACAATCACCTTATAGGCAATACAATGGCACAAAATTCATATCTTTCAATAGTTACCCTGAATGTAAATGGGCTAAATGCCCCAATCAAAAGACAAAGGGTGTCAGGTTGTATAAAAAAACAAGAACCATGTATATGCTGTCTGCAAGAGACTCATTTTAGACCCAAAGACACGTCCAGATTGAAAGTGAGGTCGTGGAAAACCATTTACGATGCTAATGGACACCAAAAGAAAGCTGGGGTGACAATCCTTATATCAGACAAATTAGATTTTTAAATCAAAGACTATAATAAGAGATGGGGAAGGACACTATATCATACTTAAAGGGTCTATCCAACAAGAAGATCTAACAATTGTAAATAGTTATGCCCCTAACATGGGAGCAGCCAATTATATAAGCCAATTAATAACAAAAAAACACATCAACAACAATACAATAATATTAGGGGACTTTAACACCCCCCTCACCTAAATGGACAGATCATCTAAGCAAAAGATCAACAAGGAAATAAAGACTTTAAATGACACACTGGACCAAATGGACTTCACAGATATATTCAGAACATTCCATCCCAAAGCAACAGAATACACATTCTTCTCTAGTGCCCATGGAACATTCTCCAGAATAGATCACATCCTAGGTCATAAATCAGGTCTCAACTGGTACCAAAAGATTAGGATCATTCCCTGCATATTTTCAGACCACAGTGCTTTGA
>NW_027915758.1:0-230 GCF_054177405.1 Leptonychotes weddellii
CTGGTGGTGGGTATTGAGGAGGGCACATTCGGCATGGAGCACTGGGTGTTATGCACAAACAATGAATCATGGAACACTTCATCTAAAACTAATGATGTAATGTATGGGGATTAACATAAGAATAAAAAAAAAATTTCTGCACATGAAAGTAAACAATCAACAAAGTGAAAAGGTAACCTAGAGAATGGGAGAAAGTATTTGCAAATTATATATCTGATGAGGGGTTAATA
>NW_027915759.1:0-230 GCF_054177405.1 Leptonychotes weddellii
ACGATGTCCCCACTGACACCGGGGTGGAGGGAGGGAGCAGGTAATAAAGAGGTAAATGAGAAATACAAACCAGGTACCTTTAGTTATTGGTGTAAGTGCTTTAAAGAAAACAAAACAAGGTAATGTGGAAGTGGGGAGGGAATTATTTTAGATTGGGCAGTAGGAGGGCCTTTCTGATGAGGTAATCTTAGAGCTGAGCTCTGAATATCAAGAAGGAGTTACCATCTGGA
>NW_027915760.1:0-230 GCF_054177405.1 Leptonychotes weddellii
ATACAAAGAAGCAACGAGCCTGATGATGCATCGTTACATTGACTCTTTCTTCTCCCCTTCCTCACTCCACTAGTCTCTACTAATGTTCTTTGGGATTGACCATCTAATAAAGACTAGCATACAGGCTTTGCCTTAGGCACTTAGCTCCATTCACAGCTCTGTTGGAAATTTAAACAGGTGGAGGTACCAAATAAAATTTCATGTTAAAATATATGTTTTATAGGTATTTG
>NW_027915761.1:0-230 GCF_054177405.1 Leptonychotes weddellii
GCCTTTATCATTATTTGTGGAAAAATTCAGAACAATGAGTGGGTTTTAAATTAAATTTACACATAGGTCATCAGATTTAAAGTGTTAACTCTGTTTCAACCATCTGGAAATTTAATATGGATAACATTTTGGCTAGAATAATTCAGATTTTTTCTTCCAAATAATTAAAATTTCTACTTCTTTTAAACCAGTTGGAAAAAATCACACACACACACACACACACACACACA
>NW_027915762.1:0-230 GCF_054177405.1 Leptonychotes weddellii
GACCAGGCCAGCTTACCATGTGGGAATATGCGGGGCATGCTGGTAGGGGAAGAGAAAGCCCAGGTGGTGATGGTGCCAGGGGTGAGATCAGGCATGAAGCAGGGGTAAGGCACAGTTGTTGGGCTCCTGAAAGGCCTTCTTCCTTCCTGTCATCTTTATCCTTCCTCCTCGCCCAAGCCCTGGCCCTGTGGCTTCACAACAGCCCAGAGCCAGCATAGGC
Organism: Leptonychotes weddellii; assembly: GCF_054177405.1. Classification (NCBI taxonomy): domain Eukaryota; kingdom Metazoa; phylum Chordata; class Mammalia; order Carnivora; family Phocidae; genus Leptonychotes; species Leptonychotes weddellii. Next base: position 221 of record NW_027915762.1, read on the forward strand.
TGCAATAGGC
>NW_027915763.1:0-230 GCF_054177405.1 Leptonychotes weddellii
AGGGCCATCATGGGATATGAGGAAAGGGCTCTCACGGGGTGTGAAGGAAGGGTTATCATGGGATATGAGGAAAGGGCTCTCACGGGGTGTGAGGAAAGGGCTATCTCAGGAAGGTGAGGAAAGGGTTATCATGGGATGTGAGCAAAGGGCCATCATGGGATATGAGGAAAGGGCTCTCACGGGGTGTGAGGAAAGGGCTACCACAGGAAGGTGAGGAAAGGGCTATCTCA
>NW_027915764.1:0-230 GCF_054177405.1 Leptonychotes weddellii
CCTGCTGAGCAGGGAGCCCGATGCGGGACTTGATCCCGGGACTCCAGGATCATGACCTGAGCCGAAGGCAGTCGCTTAACCAACTGAGCCACCCAGGTGCCCAAGGGTAGTCTTTTCTTATGCCAGGGAGGTAAGTTTTGGAAATGGGGGGCTGGTTGCCAGGGGAACCAACCAAGTGATGAGAGGTTTGAACTTTCAGCCCCACCCCTTGACCTCCAGGAAGGGGAGAA
>NW_027915765.1:0-230 GCF_054177405.1 Leptonychotes weddellii
AGAGGAGCATGCAACTCCTGATCCTGGGGTTGTGAGTGTGAGCCCATGTAGAGTTTACTTAAAAAAAAAAAAAATTTAAAAATACACATAATAGGAATGCAGTCCTACTAAATTTAATAGGAAGATTAACAATAGCTCTTAATTTTAAACACACTTACCAAAATAGAACATTTTTTCCTCTAAAAAAATTTTTTAAAGATTTCATTTATTTGAGAGAGAGCAAGAGTGCA
>NW_027915766.1:0-230 GCF_054177405.1 Leptonychotes weddellii
AATAAAATGTATGATGAAGTAGGCATCACAAATCAAATTGGGGATGAAGGGAGTGTTTAATCAATTTGATAACAATTACTTAGCAATTTGGGGGGGGGGAGAATCAATTTGGCTTGTTTTCTCCCAACATATACCAAAATAAATTCTAGATAGATAAGTTTTTTAAACTAGACAAAATACAAAAAAAAAAAGGATTTGAGGTTTATCAAAGTAGATATTCTAGTTATTCC
>NW_027915767.1:0-230 GCF_054177405.1 Leptonychotes weddellii
TATGCAGAAGAGGGTATATACAAACCTAATAGTAACCATATATCAAAAATCACTAAGAAATATGCAAAGAATAAATAGGAAGAAACCCAGATATATCACTAAAGAAATCAGCAAGCCATGAGAGAAAGATAAGAAAGCGTCATAGAAAATCTTCAGAAACAACCACATAACAAATAACAAAATGATAATAAATACATATTTATCAATAATTACTTTGAATGTAAATAGAA
>NW_027915768.1:0-1406 GCF_054177405.1 Leptonychotes weddellii
ACCTTCCTCCCCTGGGAGGAGCCGCACGGGAGTGCACCACAGGGATCTGCTGGGTTTGGAGACTCCACCTGGGGTTGGGTGCCAGAGATAGAAACGCTCGGTCACAGGCCGGGTGAGCACAGAGTGCGGCCGGAGACCAGGGAGACGGGAGTGATTGATGGCTTTTCTCTGGGGGCTCACTGAGGAGCGGGGCCCCGAGTTCTTGGCTCCTCCAGGGCAGAGATTGGGAGCCCACCATTTTCACTCTTGTCCTCCAAAGCTGTACGGAAAGCTTGCAGGGAACAAAAGCTCCCGAGAACAAACCCGAGCAGATTACTTAGCCCGAACTGGCAAGGGCAGGGCAATTCCGCCTCCGGCAAAGACATTTGGGAACCACGACAACAGGCCCCTCCCCCAGAAGATCAGCAAGAACAGCCAGCCAAGACCAAGTTTACTGATCAATGAGAACGGCAGAACTCCAGCACTAGGGGAATACTGCACATAGAATCCATGGCTTTTTTACCATGATTCTTTAGTCTTTCAAAGTTAATTTTTTTTTTAAATGGTCTTTTTTTTTGAATTTTTCTTTTTCCCTTTTTCAACCAAATCCTTATCAATCCCTTTTTTAAAAAACATTTTTATTTTTCATTTTTAGAGTCATATTCTATCACTTCATAGTAGTTAACCTTATTTTTGGTATATATATAAGTTGTTCTCTCTTTTAAAATTTTGGGATACAGTTGCTTCTAACAGACCAAAATGCACCCTAAATCTTAGTGTATGGCTTGTTCTAGTCTCCTGCCTGATCACATTCTCTCCCTTTGTCTTTTTTTTTCTCTTCTTTCTTTTTCAACCAACTTCTTATCTTATCAATTCCTTTTATAAAATCTTTTATAATTTTCATCTTTACAGTCATATTCCATCTCTTCATCATATTTACCCTTATTTTTGTACATATATAAGTTTTTCTTTCTTTAAAATTTTGGGAGGCAGTTTCTTCTAACAGACCAAAATACACCCAAAATCTAGTGTGTGGCACTGATCTATTCACCAGCCTGATCATATTTGATCATATTCTTTTTTTTTAAATCTTTTTCTTTATCTTTTTTTTTTCTTTTTTTTCTTTCTTTCCCTTTCTTTTCTCCCGGTTTCAGGTCTCTTCTGATTTGTTTAGTGTAAAAAAAAAAAAAGCAAAGAAACACATCGACAACAATACAATAATAGTAGGGGACTTTAACACCCCCCTCACTGAAATGGACAGATCATCTAAGCAAAAGATCAGCAAGTAAATAAAGACTTTAAATGACACAATGCACCAAATGGACTTCACAGACATATTCAGAACATTCCATCCCAAAGCAACGGAATACACATTCTTCTCTAGTGCCCATGGAACATTCTCCAGAATAGATCACATCCTAGGTCAC
>NW_027915769.1:0-230 GCF_054177405.1 Leptonychotes weddellii
AAAAGATATATTCATTCTACACTACAACTAATAGTTGGAGACTTCAGTATCCCACTCTCATAAGAGATAGAAGAACCAGAGAGAAAGTAAAGAGGGAGCTAGAGGACTTGAACTGCACAATAAACCAAGTAGATCTAACAGACATCGCAGAACACTGTGCCCAAAAACAGAACCCATGTTCTTCTCAAGGGCACACAGGACATTCTCCAGAGTGGACCATATACCAGATG
>NW_027915770.1:0-230 GCF_054177405.1 Leptonychotes weddellii
GTAAATTTGACAGGATTTCAGGGAGAGTCTTTGCCTGGACTCATCCTAGAACACTTGGTGCCACACCTATTTTGGAGTTGCACAGCCCAGGTATGTACAAGGTGTGGCATGAAAGGATTGATCTCAACTGAAATCATAAGTGACATATTCCCGGCCTCCTTTTGCTGCATTATTTTCTTCTTATGAGAACTTTGTTACTACTTAGCACTTCATTCTTCTCATTGTATGAA
>NW_027915771.1:0-230 GCF_054177405.1 Leptonychotes weddellii
CTCTCTGTCAAATAAATAAATAAAAATCTTAAAAAAAAAAAAAAAGTTTATATGGAAACACAAAAGACCCAGAGCAATATTGAAGAAGAACAAAGCTGGAGGACTGACTTTAATCAACTTCTAAGTTTACTATCTAAAGCTGCAGTATTCAAGATGGTGTAGTATTGGAAAAAGAACAGATGAACAGACCACTGGAATAAAGAGCTAAGAAATGGGCCCAAGCAAATATA
>NW_027915772.1:0-230 GCF_054177405.1 Leptonychotes weddellii
AAACGGGGCAATTTATACACTTCTACTTCCGCATACTTGGCATTTTTGGCACGTGCATGAAGCAAGCAGGGAGAAGAACCCGGATTGGTGCACGTGGGAAGCAGAGCAGGAAGAAGAACCTGGAAGAGCCCCGGGGCAAAGACTGGGACTCTCTCACTGGCTTAGTCGGCCATCTTAGGACACAGATTTTCCCCATTATTTCCCCCCTTTGATGCCCCTTTAAACACCTA
>NW_027915773.1:0-230 GCF_054177405.1 Leptonychotes weddellii
ATTCTTGATCCAAATGATTTTTAAGCTTATCAAAAGCAACACAACCATTTTGTTAAATTACGTATGTTGGAAATATTCTCCATATCCAAAGTCAAATTTATTTAAGCCATTGTTTCATGTTGGAAAATTATACTTTACCATATTAAACTTGTGTAAATGAAATTATAATTGACATACAGGACTTTTTAGCTCACACACACAAAAAGAAGTCAATGAAAGTTTCTCTTCAG
>NW_027915774.1:0-230 GCF_054177405.1 Leptonychotes weddellii
AACCTAGAGCCCCCAACAGGGGTGTCTGGGGGGCTCAGTCGGTTAAGCATCCACCTTGATTCTTTTTTTTTTTATTTGACAGAGACATAGCGAGAGAGGGAACACAAGCAGGGGGAGTGAGAGGGAGAAGCAGGCTTCCCGTGGAGCAGGGAGCCCGATGTGGGGCTTGATCCCAGGACGCTGGGATCATGACCTGAGCTGAAGGCAGACGTTTAAAGACTGAGCCACAA
>NW_027915775.1:0-230 GCF_054177405.1 Leptonychotes weddellii
CTGGGGTCATGATCTCAGGATGGTGGGATCAAGTCCCACACCGCATACGGCTCTCCACTCAGCAGGGAGTCTGCTTGGGATCCTCTCCCTCTGCCCCTCCCCCAGCTCTCTCTCTCTCTCAAATAAATAAAGCCTTTAAAAAATTTTGGTTTGGTGAGCCATTTATATAAACATGATCCTAGGGTGTTAGTTGACTCCCGCTGTAGATGTATTTTAACATTTGGAACTAC
>NW_027915776.1:0-230 GCF_054177405.1 Leptonychotes weddellii
CAGGAGCACAGAGCTGAGGTCAAGTTCAACCTTGCCACTGACAGTGTGCCCTCTCTGTTATTCTAAAAGCCAAATATGATTGCTTCTCACCCACACCTCAACTTGGGAGTTCCTACAAGCTGCACACAGCCCTCCGTGATCTGGTTCCTATCTGCTCCTATCTGCTCCATTAGCTGACATGAGAAAGCCCAGGGAAGGGCACATTCAAGAGTATCTTCTGGGTCAGCCCA
>NW_027915777.1:0-230 GCF_054177405.1 Leptonychotes weddellii
CACATGCACCTGTGATGCATCCACGACCCCTGTCCATGTGCACCTGTGATGTGTGCACAGCCCCCGTCCATGTGCACCTATGATGCATCCATGACCCCGTCCACGTGCACCTGCGATGCGTCCATGACCCCCGTCCACGTGCACCTGTGATGTGTGCACAGCCCCCGTCCACGTGCACCTGTGGTGCGTCCACGACCCCTGTCCACGTGCACCTGCAATGCGTCCACGAC
>NW_027915778.1:0-230 GCF_054177405.1 Leptonychotes weddellii
AAAAGCAGAGGCTCTCAGTTGCCTGACTTCTGAGGGGCTGCCTGTCACCAATGAATAAATATTTGGTGCCACCTGCATGCAGGCCTGGTCACCTTGAGTAGCCCAGCTCGGGCTCTGCTGACTCTGTGACCTCAGACAAGTCCCTCCCCGGCTTCGGTGTCTCCTTCCAAACCTGAGGGGGGTGGGTGGCCCTATCCCGAAGCTGTCTTCCGGGACCCAGCCTCCGGGGC
>NW_027915779.1:0-1406 GCF_054177405.1 Leptonychotes weddellii
GGGGGGGATGCATCGAGCCGGAAGGGATGAAAGGTGTGTAGGCAGCCAAAGGCAGGCAAAGGAAACAGACATGCCCTCTCCCCCAGCAACCTAAGGCATGCCACATTTTCTTCCAAGTTGCTACTTTCCTGAAGAGGGGCACAGGCAGGCCCCTTGGAGAGGGAATCACCTTGGATTTTCCCTTTTCCTTCCCACTCTCCCGGCGTCCCCCTACTCACCAGCAGGTCAGTGGTAATCAGTACTCGGCTAGAGCCAGAGCGGAACTCCCTCATGATAACGTCTCGTTCCTTTTGGTCCATATCTCCGTGCTAGAGCGGGAACAGAGGGGAGGGCGTGGGTCACGGGCCCGCGGGCGCCGAGCAGCAGCCGAGAGGCGCGCCAAGGCCCCACCGCTGGGGACAAGGTGGAGAGCACGCACCATGGCGGACACAGTGAAGTCTCGGGCGTGCATCTTCTCAGTGAGCCAGTCCACCTTCCTTCGGGTGTTGATGAATATGACCGCCTGCGTGATGGTCAGGGTCTCGTACAGGTCGCACAGTGTGTCCAGCTTCCACTCCTGGGAGGGGGAGGGGAGACCAGTCAGGGGCTATACCAACCCCCCCCCCGCCGGCCCGCCTCCTGCCCCGGGGCCCCACCTCTCGCTCCACGTTGATGTAGAACTGGCGGATACCCTCCAGGGTCAGCTCCTCCTTCTTGACCAGGATCCGGATGGGGTCCCTCATGAACTTCTTGGTCACCTCGAGCACGTCGGAAGGCATCGTGGCAGACAGCAAAACCACCTAACAGAAAAGAGCAGCCTCAGGGTGGGGGACCCTCCACGATACCTGCCACCCCCATTCCCGAGGACCCCCTGAAACAGAAGCCAGTGCATAAAAAGGCTTGAGGGGAGACCCCAGGATTCCTATTGGCTCCTCTGCTCCATTACCCCAAGCACTCCACAATCTACAAAGGAGTCCTCGACTCTACGACACGAGGCTGTACGCCTCTTCCTCACCTGGGTGTTGCTGTTGAGCTTCTGGAATATGTCATAGATCTGGTCCTTGAATCCGCGGCTTAACATTTCATCAGCTTCATCCAGTACAAACATCTTGATGTACTTGGGAGCTACGAAAGAGAGAAAACACCAATAGGTAGTGATAGGGAAGTATGAGAGAAAACTCACATTTCCCAATATAGAACAAAAAAGGGACAAGAGATCTGCTCTCAGAAGACGAAGGGTGATCCTTTGCCTGCGACTCCCACGCTAGGCCAGCTGACAGCCCTGGGAAGTAGAACACTCCCCGGGGCTGAGAAGACAGGGAAGCCAGGCTCAGATGACACGCATGGGCTCATCACAGAGCAACCCCCTCCCAGGCGCACACGGGCACCGTGGAGGAGACCATGGATCGGGGGGGGGGGGGGGGGGG
>NW_027915780.1:0-230 GCF_054177405.1 Leptonychotes weddellii
GAAACAGCCATTTTTAGACATTGCACTGTAGGTAATATGGGACTATGATACCTGAGAAAAGGAAAACAAAGGTGGTGAACCTTATGATTGGCCCTAGATTACCACCTGGAGGCAGTTGCCAGGCTGCAGTGAAGGTAGGGAAAACAAAAATAAAGCCCAGGGTCTCACTACATTTAGTAACTAGAAGAGAGTTCAGGATGACTGAGGAAGCTGCAGAACAACAACAAAAA
>NW_027915781.1:0-230 GCF_054177405.1 Leptonychotes weddellii
CCATGTGGCCTGCTGTCCTCTGCTGAGAGGTCCAGCACCGGGGCGGGGGGCGGGGGCTGGGGAAGCCAGTGGCCTCCAGCTCGTGTGGAGCAGCCTGCTATTCGAGGGCGGCGGGAGACAGACAGACATTCACGTGGGAGGTGAAGGGGACCCGGAGCTGAGGCCCTGTCCCTGCATCCCTCTGACAGGCTGGGAAGGAGGGAAAGCCATGGGCGCCCATTGGCAAAGCC
>NW_027915782.1:0-230 GCF_054177405.1 Leptonychotes weddellii
AAATGAGATGAGGAAAGGTACGACCTAGGATCTTTCGGCTTTGACCCTCAGGGGCGAGCAGAGTGGTCTTCTTGGTCAGTGTTCCCAGGATAGCCAATTAGCATATTAAACTCTGCCGAGTTGCTCCGTCATATTTCGAAACACCAAGAAATCCCCTTTTCTCCACCCCACCGCAAGATCAGGAACCGAAATAGTCCACTGAGTTACACTGCACAGAATTCAGAGGACTC
>NW_027915783.1:0-230 GCF_054177405.1 Leptonychotes weddellii
AAACTCACCTTCAAGACTGTTCAATACTTGTATCAGTAAAGAAACCACCGTACAAAGATCAAGTGTCTCATGTAGGTTGATTGTAGCTGGTCACTAGAATCTTTGATTTCTTTTGAAAACACTTGGCTAGATCTAAATGAGGAAGCATCAAGATGTAGGAAGTGAAGGATTTTAAGGAGTATGCAAGAGAGGATTCAAGGCCATCTGAAGCTTAAATTCTGATTGCTAGT
>NW_027915784.1:0-230 GCF_054177405.1 Leptonychotes weddellii
TGGAATTCCAAAAGAAACTTTTATGAAACTCTTAGATAAACATTTCCAAAAGAAACTTTTCTTGAAGTATCACTGTGAATTTAGGAAAAGAGGTGGTTAAACACTAATATGAATCACAAGCAGAAACATGATCAATGTGTTGTTTTGTAGGAAAACATGACAGTGCTTACATAAAATTCAGTGTCTTCATGAAATCTCAGTTAACCATTAGAAATAGCTAATGTATCCCA
>NW_027915785.1:0-230 GCF_054177405.1 Leptonychotes weddellii
GCCCGCGCCTCGGCTCCGTTTCTGCAGCCAACTTCCTGCTCCGATACCTGGGAGCTCTGCCGCACTCAGGCACCCCCAGTCTTTCTGTGACCCGAGGGTCCTGAGACCACACTGTCCCACGAGGGTTCCATGCCCCGTTTAGCCACTGGACCGACATCCCTCAGAGGAGCTGACTTCTAAAAGTTCCGATTTTGTGCTCTGCGGCTCTATCACTTGCCAGAAGCGGCCAA
>NW_027915786.1:0-230 GCF_054177405.1 Leptonychotes weddellii
ACGCTTATACACACACACGAACACCAGCATTGAGGAGGCAGGGCTCTGGGAGCAGACACTGCGTTCACATGTCACAGTGGGGCTCCTCAGAGTCCCCGAAACAGAGACAGGTCAGTGCTTTCTGGAGGTTAGCCACGGATGATGGGGAAGGAGACTCCACTGATTCCAACTCTTAAGGTTCTTGGATCCAGTTCCAAAGGGGGTGGTTCCTCCCTCCAACCAACACCAAG
>NW_027915787.1:0-230 GCF_054177405.1 Leptonychotes weddellii
ACATCATGACTGTATCCCCAGCAACAGAGGGAGACAAGGAAGAACAGGCTGTCTTTAAGGAACATTCCAGTAGCTCCCACGTGACCTTTCAAGCCCTATCTCGTGGGCCACCTCTAGTTGTGAGGAGAGGCTGGACCACGAAGTGTTTATTTTAGGTTACCAAGCCCCAGACGAGAGTGAGGGGCTAGACAATCATGCTGGAGGTGGAGAAGGGGTCCGGGGACAGTGGC
>NW_027915788.1:0-230 GCF_054177405.1 Leptonychotes weddellii
ATGATGTAATGTATGGTGATTAACATAACATAAAAAAAAAAATAGTGCACGGGACAATAAAGAATGTTCCCAGCACTCCTTAGGAAATAGCTGAGGGAAAATTTCATCTGTGTTTATTCTGAAACTTAAACTTATTTTTTCTTCAAGAAATCTCTCATTGCAGATGTGGGTATATATATTACTCAGCCATCAAAAAGGATGAAATCTTGCCATTTGCAACAATGTGGATG
>NW_027915789.1:0-230 GCF_054177405.1 Leptonychotes weddellii
TGTCCAATGGGAAAAAGGCAGTCTCTTCAACAAATGGTGTTGGGAAAATTGGACAGCCACATGTAGAAGAATCAAACTGGACAATTTCCTTACACCATACACAAAAATAGTCTCCAAATGGATGAAAGACCTAAATGTGAGACACGAATCCATCAAAATCCTTGAGGGGCACACAGGCAGCAACCTCTTTGACCTCAGCTGCAGCAACTTCTTTCTAGACACATTGCCAA
>NW_027915790.1:0-1406 GCF_054177405.1 Leptonychotes weddellii
CTCAGTTTGTTTCCTGAGATTAAGAATTCCTCATATCAGTGAAGTCATATGATACATGTTTTTCTCTGATTGACTTATTTTGCTGAGCATAACACCCTCCACTTACATCCACGTCATTGCAAATGGTGAGATCTCATTCCTTTTGATGGCTGCATAATATTCCATTGTATAAATATACCACTTCTTTATCCATTCATCTGTTGATGGATTTCTTGGATCTTTCCACAGTTTGGCTATTGTGGACATTGCTGCTATAAACATCGGGGTGTATGTACCCCTTTGGATCCGTACATTTGTATCTTTGGGGTAAATACCCAGTAGTGCAATCGCTGGATCATAGGGTAGCTCTATTTTCAACTTTTTGAGGAACCTCCATGCTGTTTTCCAGAGTGGTTGCAGTGTAGGAGGGTTCCCCATTCTCTGCATCCCCACCAACATCTGTCATTTCCTGACTTGTTAATTTTAGCCATTCTGACTGGTGTGAGGTGGTATCTCATTGAGGTTTTGATTTGGATTTCCCTGATGCCGAGTGATGTTGAGCACTTTTTCATGTGTCTGTTGGCCATATGGATGTCTTCCTTGGAAAAACGTCTGTTCATGTCTTCCGCCCATTACTTGATAGGATTATTTGTTCTTTGGGTGTTGAGTTTGAAAAGTTCTTTATAGATTTTGGATACTAACCCTTTATCTTATATGTCATTTGCAAATAACTTCTCCCATTCTGTCGGTTGTCTTTTGGTTTTGTTGACTGTTTCTTTTGCTGTGCAAAAGCTTTTTATCTTGATGAAGTCCCAATAGTTCATTTTTGCCCTTGCTACCCTTGCCTTTGGCGATGTTTCTAAGAAGAAGTTGCTGCAGCTGAGGTTAAAGAGGTTGCTGCCTATGTTCTCCTTTAGGATGTTGATGGACTCCTGTCTCACATTTGGGTCTTTCAACCATTTAGAGTCTATTATTGTATGTGGTGTAAAGAAATGGTCCAGATTCATTCTTTTGCATGTGGCTGTCCAATTTTCCCAACACCATTTGTTGAAGAGACTGTCTTTTTTCCACTGGACATTCTTTCCTGCTTTGTCGAAGATTAGTTAACCATAGAGTTGAGGGTCCATTTCTGGGCTCTCTATTCTGTTCCATTGATCTCTGTGTCTGTTTTTGTGCCAGAACCATACTGTCTTGAGGATGACAGCTTTGTAATAGAGCTGGAAGTTCGGAATTGTGATGACGCCAGCTTTGCTTTTCTTTTTCAACATTCCTCTGCTATGTGGGGTATTTTCTGGTTCCATACAAATTTTAGGATAATTTGTTCCATTTCTTTGAAAAAAGTGGATGGTATTTTGATGGGGATTGCATTGAATGTGTAGATTGCTTTAGGTAGCATTGACATCTTCAAATATTTGTTCTTCCCATCC
>NW_027915791.1:0-230 GCF_054177405.1 Leptonychotes weddellii
CAGAGAACTACCCTAATTTGGGGAAGGAAACAGGCATCAAAATCCAGGAGGCACAGAGAACCCCCCTCAAAATCAATAAAAATAGGTCAACACCCCAACATCTAATAGTAAAACTTACAAGTCTCAGAGACAAAGAGAAAGCAACTTGGGACAAGACAATCCTGAAAGCAACTTGGGACAAGAGGTCTGTAACCTACAATGGTAGAAACAGGTCCATGGAGACCTGGCAG
>NW_027915792.1:0-230 GCF_054177405.1 Leptonychotes weddellii
GACTATCATAATTTCATTTAAATTTCTTTTGAATTATTTTTGTATGTCTTCTAAATCTCCCTTCGGTTCTAAAGCATTCATCCACTTAAATCTTTATTGAGGAGCTACTTTTCAAGGTGCTGATAAAATGGTAGTTGATAAAAAAGAGACAAAAATATTGTGATTTTAGAACTTTTATGCTAGAGACAAACAATAAAAATAGTAAATATGTAGGGTTACCTGGCTGGCTC
>NW_027915793.1:0-230 GCF_054177405.1 Leptonychotes weddellii
CAATTTAGACCTTGTTAGATGGCCATGGCCACCAGCAAAGAACCGTGAGAAATATATTCTTTTCGGGAGCAGCCGTGTGCCAAGCTAAAAGTTATATCATTATGGAAAACACAAAGGAGAATGAATAATTAAGGGGACAGACAACAGTTTTCTATGCACCTTCTGAATTCTAAGGCTTCAAGGTAAAATAATTTCCTCATTGGAGTACGGGGGACGGGGCGAAGATTGGA
>NW_027915794.1:0-230 GCF_054177405.1 Leptonychotes weddellii
GTACAGTGACAAAGGAAATGGGACACTTTGGGGGACACCTTTATTAAGGAACTGTGGAAAACACACCAGGAAAAGTGACAGAGAAAAAAAGAAGACAAGAAAGAAAAGAGACAGGAAGGTAGGAAAAGGAACTAAATAAATAATGTTGCATAAACTAAAACCAGAGACAGAGTTTAAGAAAGAGGGCTAGCAATATGGATCAGAAAATCTTTGTGATTGGTCACTGGAAA
>NW_027915795.1:0-230 GCF_054177405.1 Leptonychotes weddellii
AAAAGATATATTCATTCTACACTACAACTACTAGTTGGAGACTTCAGTATCCCACTCTCATAAGAGATAGAAGAACCAGAGAGAAAGTAAAGAGGGAGCTAGAGGACTTGAACTGCACAATAAACCAAGTAGATCTAACAGACATCGCAGAACACTGTGCCCAAAAACAGAACCCATGTTCTTCTCAAGGGCACACAGGACATTCTCCAGAGTGGACCATATACCAGATG
>NW_027915796.1:0-230 GCF_054177405.1 Leptonychotes weddellii
GTCTCAGGGTCCTGAGATTGAGCCCATCGTTGGGCTCCGTGCTCAGCAGCGAGTCTGCTTGAGATTCTCTCTCGATCTCTCTCTCTCAAATAAATAAATGCAATTGAGAAGGGACCCCATTATTTTCTTGTAAGTGGACATTCTAAGGGGAGTATGTTTTTATCACAGTTCAGCCAGATTTCAAAATGTTTCCTAAAAAATCAACATTTTATACTTATATGGTCCAAATA
>NW_027915797.1:0-230 GCF_054177405.1 Leptonychotes weddellii
CCTGCTCTTTCTTCCACAGCAGGTTTCGAGACTAAATTATATGACTAATTGCATCAAATTTCTACTTTACTTTGGCAATGGCCTTACAAAGCTTGCATGTGCAAAATGACTTTCCTGATCAGCTTTAACAGTTCTATCTGTCATGATTATTTTACAACTTCCATATCAGAATACATAAAATAATGATGGATAAAAATATCTGAATGCCCTCTGAAACACTCTGAATTGTC
>NW_027915798.1:0-230 GCF_054177405.1 Leptonychotes weddellii
CATCTTACCAATATTGAGTCATCCAAACCTGAACACAATATATCATTCTAATTATTTAGTTCTTCTTTCATTTCTTATAGCAAGATAGTTTTTAGTTTTCTGTGTATAGATCTTTAATATCTCTTGTCAGATTTATCTCTAAGAATTTCATATTTTGATGCCAATGCAAATGATATTTTTTATTTCATTGTTTTTTTTTGTTTTTTTTTTTTTAAGATTTTATTTATTTA
>NW_027915799.1:0-230 GCF_054177405.1 Leptonychotes weddellii
CAAGACAGAAAAAATCACCTCAAAAAAAAAAAAGAACAAGAGGCAGTACTGACTGCTAGGGACCTAATCAATACGGACATTAGTAAGATGTTGGAACTAGAGTAGAATGACGATTTTAAAGATACTAGCTGGGCTTGAAAAAAAGCATGGAAGATATTAGAGAAACCCTTTCTGGAGAAATAAAAGAACTAAAATCTAAAAAGTGACAAGACAGAAAAAATCACCTCAAA
>NW_027915800.1:0-230 GCF_054177405.1 Leptonychotes weddellii
TGTTCATTGCAGCACTGGTTTTAAAATTGCAAAAACAGGGCGCCTGGGTGGCTCAGTTGGTTAAGCGACTGCCTTCGGCTCAGGTCATGATCCTGGAGTCCCGGGATCGAGTCCCGCATCGGGCTCCCTGCTCAGCAGGGGGTCTGCTTCTCCCTCTGCCCTCTTCCCTCTCGTGCTCTCTGTCTCTCATTCTCTCTCTCTCAAATAAATAAATAAAATCTTTAAAAAAA
>NW_027915801.1:0-12807 GCF_054177405.1 Leptonychotes weddellii
GGTGGTGGGGATTGAGGAGGGCACGTTCTGCATGGAGCACTGGGTGTTATGCATGAACAATGAATCATGGAACACTTCATCTAAAACTAATGATGTAATGTATGGGGATTAACATAAGAATAAAAAAAAATAATGTAGAAAACCTCTTTTTCAAACCCTGAAATCCTTATGCCAGCTACACAGGACACTTCCTTCTTGTGCAGCTAAATTAGCATGATCAGTGTTCTTGGAGGCTTAGGACTGTTGATTAAAGTACTCCTATGCCACATTATTGAGGTCATTGAGGGACCTGGTTAAATTTCACTCTCAGAAGATTAAATTAAATGAGAAATTTATTGTTCTAAATTTTCTTAATCTGAACTACATGTTCCAGATTTGTTTGGCTCCACCTTCTATACTTTGGAACAAAAAAGGAATGTTCTGATTTTCCAGTTTTTATTTAAATAAATGAAAGGTCAAGAACATTTCAGAAAGAAGTTTTGTTATAAAGAAAATAGAACGGAGTGATAAGGGAATATGGCAGAGAGTGACTACAGTGATTGTATAGGGTTAGAAGATTAAGGAGAAGCCCTCACTGGGTGACATTTGAATCAACACACAAACGTCAAAATGCAGTTAACTTTTCAAAGATTTAGAGAGATATTTCAGGCAGAGAGAATAATAAGTGAAAAAACCCTAAAGCAGAAAAGAGTTTGCATGGTTGAGAAAGGTTCTTTCACCTTTGTCAATAAAAATGTGTAAATACATAAAGTGTTTTGTACAAAAATATATATGTATAATATGTAATACATAATATATAACATACAAAATGAATATATATTATATGTATATATAATATATACAATATGCATTCCTGTATTTTACATTATTACTTTTAAAAACATACACAAATAAACATTAAAAATGAGATGAAATCTAAACAAAAATGAATTTTATTTTATTTAAGATTTAATTCTATTTATTTGCCGGGGGGGGGAAAGAATGAGAGAGAGAGAGAACAAGCAGGGGGAGGGGCAGGCAGAGGGAGAAGCAGACTCCCTGCTGAGCAAAGAACCCAATGCAGGGCTCCATCCCAGGACCCTGGTATCATGACCTGAGCCGAAGGCAGATGCTTAAACAACTGAGCCACCCAGGCATCCCAACAGAAATGAATTTTAAAGGTGCACATGCAAGTGTAACTTCTGGCATGTGCATTCCCTACTTTTGTAATTGTAAATTTGATCTATTGTATCAATGGTTAAATATACCTTGGGTCCTAGAGCCATGCTGTCCAACAAAAACATGTGAACCACATTTGAAATTTTAGATTTTTCTCATAGCCATATTTAAAAAAAACAAAGATATAGGTAAAATTAATTTTAATAATAATATATTTTATTTAATCTATTATATCTAATGTATTATTCCAACCTGTAATCAATGTAAAAAAAGTAATTTATGAATGAAATATTTTCCATCTGTTTTTGTACTTAGCCTAAGAAATCCGGTATGGATTTTTTAATGTAAATTCAACTAGCCAACATATAGTACATCATTAGTTTCAGATGGAGTGTTCAATGATTCATCAGTTGCATATAACACCAAGTGCTCATCACATCACATACCCTCTTTACTGCCCATCTCCCAGTTATCTCATCTCTCCACCCACATCACCTTCCGAAATGCTCAGTTTGTTTCCCAGAGTCAAGAGTCTCTCATGGGTTGTCTCCCTCTCTGATTTCTTCTCATTCAGTTTTCCCTCCCTTCCCCTATGATCCTCTGTGCTATTTCTTATATTCCACATATGAGTGAAACCATATGATAATTGTCTTTCTCTGACTGACTTATTTCACTTAGCATAATACCCTCCAGTTCCATTCAGGTAGATGTGAATGGTAAGAATTCATCCTTTCTGAAGGCTGAGTAATATTCCATTGTATATATGGGCCACATCTTCTTTATCCATTCATCTGTTAAGGAGTATCTTGGCTCCTTCCACAGCTTGGTTCTTGTAGACATTGCTGCTATGAACATTGGGGAGCAGATGCTCCTTCATTTCACTACACCTGTATCTTTGGAGTAAATACCTAGTAGTGTAATTGCTGGGTCTTAAGGTAGTTCTATTTTTAACTTTTTGAGGAACCACCATACTGTTTTCCAGAATGGCTGTACCAGCTTGCATTTCCACCAACAGTGTAAGAGGGTTCCCCTTTCTTCACATCCTCGCCAACATTTGTTGTTTCTTGTCCTATTAAATTTAGTCATTCTAACTGGTGTAAGGTGGTATCTCATTGTGGTTCTGGTTTGGATTTCCCTGATGACAAGTGATGTGGAGCATTTTTTCATGTGTCCGTTGGTGATTTGTATGTCTTCTTTGGAGAAATGTCTGTTCATGTCTTCTGCCAATTTCTTGCCTGGATTAATTGTTTTTTGGGTGTTGAGTTTGAGAAGTTCCTTATAAATCGTGGAGTCCAGCCCTTTATCTGATATGTCATTGGCAAATATCTTCTCTTATTCTGAAGGTTGACTTTTAGTTTTGTTGACTGTTTCCTTTGCTATGCAGAAGCTTTTTTATCTTGGTGGGGTCCCAATAGTTCATTTTTGCTTTTGTTTCTCTTGCCTTTAGAGACATGTATTCAAAGAAGTTGCTGTGGACGAGATCGAAGAGGATCCTGCCTGTGGTCTCCTCTAGGATGTTGATGGATTCTTGTCTCACATTGAGTTCTTTCATCCATTTTGAGTTTATCTTTGTGTATGGTGTAAGAGAATGGTCCAGTTTCATTCTTGTGCATGTGGCTGTCCAATTTTCCCAGCAACACTTTTTTGAAGAGACTGTCTTTTTGCCATTGGATATTTTCTCCTGCATTGTCAAAGATTAGTTGACCATAGAGTTGAGTGTCCATTTCTGGGCTCTCTATTCTTTTCCGTTGATCTATGTGTTTATTTTTGTACCAATACCATGCTGTCTTGATAACCACAGCTTTGTAATATAGCTTGAAGTCAGGCATCATGATGCCCCCAGCTTTGATTTTCTTTTTAAACATTCCCCTGGCGAATCAGGGTCTTTTCGGGTTCCATACAAATTTTAGGATTGTTTGTTCCAGCTCTGTGAAAAATGTCAATGGTATTTTGATAAGGATGGCATTGAAAGTGTAGATTGCTCTGTGTAGTATAGACATTTTAGCAATATTTATTCTTTCCATCCATGAGAATGGAATGATTATCCATCTCTTTGTGTCTTCCTCAATATCTTTCATAAGTGTTCTATAGTTTTTAGAGTGCAGATCCTTTACCTCTTTGGTTAGGTTTATTTCCAGGTATCTTATGGCTTTTGGTGCAATTGTAAATTGGATCATTCCTTGATTTCTCTTTCTTCAGTCACATTGTTAGTGTATAGAAATGCAACTGATTTCTGTGCATTGATTTTATATCCTGCCACATTGCTGAAATCCTGTATGAGTTCTAGCAATTTTGGGCTGGAGTCTTTTGGGTTTTCCACACAAAGTGTCATGTCATATGAGAAGAGTGAGAGTTTGACTTCTTTGTCAATTTGAATGGCTTTTATTTCTTTTCTTTTCTTTTTCTTTCTTTCTTTCTTTCTTTCTTTCTTTCTTTCTTTCTTTCTTTCTTTCTTTCTTTCTTTTTTCTTTTTCTTTCTTTTTTTTATTTTTTGTTGTTGTTGTTGTCTGATTCCTGAGGCTAGGACTTCTAGTACTATGTTGACCAACAGTGGTGAGATTAGCCATCCCTGTCATGTTCCTGACCTTAAGGGAAAAGCTCTCATTTTTTCCTTGTTAAGAATATTTGCTATTGGCTTTTCATAGATGCTATGCAGTTATACTTACAGCCCATCTGAATTTGGGCTAGTCACATTTCTCGTGCTCAATTGTCACCTCTGGTTGGTCATCACTATATTGTGCACTGCCTACCTCAAGGGCTAATTTTCTTATGAAAGTCCCTGAGAAATTCCTATTCCTCTTTCTAATCATCTGATTAATAAACTTAGACCCTACTTCTTTTGAGCCTATGACTGGAGCCTCTTTATCTTAGGAGAGCAATTTGTTTTTAACTGCCGTTATCTACCTTAACTAAAATGATTGTTACTGTGCCCCAAAGAGAAGTGAGTAGAAAGTTGGAGACACGGTGCTGTGTTTGAAAAAGTTAAGATCATTGAACCCTATATAAAGGAATATTCAGGACATATCTATTACCTGTTTATAGAACACCATAAGTTTCTGACAAGGCAAATGTGGGCTATATCAACATCCCTAAAACTGTTCTAAAGATCTGATTTTTAAAAATATTTGTGAATTTACTATTTGCCAGACATGTTATATTTGCATCCCATGTAAGGGTCTTCTTGTACTCCCTCCCAACTTAGGAATGATAGAAGGCCGGACATTTTGTTTTTGCTTAAGGTTTTAACAAAGAAAAACAGAAATGGACCTCATAAGAATGTAGTTGTGTAAGTGGGGTTGCTTACTTGATTTTACCCACCCTCTGTACCAAACATTGATTTTAATACCCAGGTGGGACCCATCTGGTGGTGGACATTATGTGAATGACAAAAGACTTTGTCCAATCCATAGCAACAAACCCAATAAATGGCTTACTCATGTGGTTCTTATGGCAAAGTGTGGCTAACAGTTCTCTTCTGGTACATTTTCGCTCTTTGTGTCCCACATTTTACTTATTTAACAAGCATAGGACTTCCCACTTGCCAGACATTGTTTTAAATGCCTTATAAATATTAATTTGCTAATATAATCCTTACAACAAACAACAAATGAAGAAACTGAGACCCAGAGAAGTTAACTAACTTTTCAAAGATGACATAACCTAGTGAAGAGCAGAGCTGGATTCTAACCAAGGTAGCATGGCTTCAGAGTCTCTGAGCTTAATATTTCTGCAAAGTCTGTCTCTTAATTTCTAATATGCATGGTTTTCTTCTCTATTTCATCTCCCAGGGACTTGATTTTATGACTGATCCCAAAGGTTCTCTGTCTTTGTTAACTCTGATACACCTGCAACTGCAGGAGTTCTGTCTTTCCAACATGTGCTCAGAATATCAGGTTCCCTTAGGCCCCCTGACAATAATAGAGGTTTTTTTTTTTTGGTTTTACTTTATTTTTTTAATTTTTAAAAATTTTTTATTGTTATGTTAATCACCATACATTACATCATTAGTTTTAGATGTAGTATTCCATGATTCATTGTTTGTGCATAACACCCAGTGCTCCTTGAAGAACGTGCCCTCTTTAATACCCATCACCAGGCTAACACTTCCTCCCACCCCCTCCCCTCTAGAACCCTCAGTTTGTTTTTAAACTACCTCATGTGAAGATTATTTCTGCTTGAAGTCTGAACTGACATTTGCACATTGTCAGGACCCTTTTATAAAACATTACATATTTCTAAAGCTACATAAGTTGCTGTAAGCATAGGATCTTTTCTGCATACATAATCTGTTTTTATTTATTCATCATTGTTTTCCTTTTGTTGATTTAATTACAAAAATAACACATGCTCATTCTAAGAATCCTAACAATACAGAGCTGTACATTGGTGAAAGTCTCCAATTCCTTCCATTCTTTTCTTTGTATTTCCCAGCTAATGCCATAGAAATAGAAACAACTTTCAGTAGGCCAGTCTACATTTCATTGCTTATGGCTGAGCTTTAGCACTCCTTCGGTTTTTGGGGGGGCTACCTCCAGGAGGAAGGAACCGTTGCCAAGGAAATGAAGTCAGGTGGGAACCTCTGGACCCAAACTAGGTACAGGGAACCTGACCTGAGCTGAGGTCTGTGTTTCCGGTGGGTGCTGTGGGAGCCAGAGTGCTGATGGCAGGGCAGAGGACGACCCTAGTGAAAGCCTAAAGGAGCTGGACTGGCTGCTGGTGCGGGCTAGAAGGCTTGGATCCTGGGGCCAAGGGCGCAGACCTTAGTGAAGTGGAGAGCGGGAGGCAGCCAAATGAAGGCAACTGAGCGGTAAGTTGGATTTGAACACCTGAGGGGAGTCAGGAAGGGAAGATGAGCTTAGGCTCAGACCTTTATGATTTGCTTTTTTCCAGAGTGATGTTGACCTGACTAGGGAGACCCTTCGGGTGGGGGATGGGGGTGGGGGTGGAGAAGGGGGAATGAAAATTGGTGCTGGAACAGGGCCAGTGGGTGAGGGGACCCAGAAACAATCTGGTCCTGTTTTGTTCCTCTCTCACTCCCTTTTCTGTTGCTACAGAAATCCAATTCAAATGTAAGTAGTTTGGCTCCTGAGCCAGTTCTCTGTCAACCTTCCTGTCAGGTACAAAGGAGGTGTTAAAATATGGAAAAATGGGTAAAGAATCAGAAGAAGCTATTCACACATGGCCAGTAGACATTTGAAAAGTCATGCAATTAATAAACACACATTAAAAAAACAGGATGGCATATTAAGAATGACTAATTTATGATTGTTTATGTCTAATGTTGTACAAGGTTTGGGAAAACTAGCATTCAATTACAGTATTGGTAAGAGTGTAAGTTAGCAAAACAACTTACTGTTAGGCAATTTGGCTTATGTTACCTACTTGGAAACCTGTTACTCTTTGGCCTAGAAATTCTATCTTGTAGTAGTTTATCCCAAACCGTCACTAATAAAAATGAAAACATACTCATACATACACATATAATGCATTCATTGCAGCTTTATTTGTAATAGCAATTGGGTATATCTGAACACTGAATATTTGATGATATTTAGAAATTATTGTCAATTTTTATATGTGATAATGATGTGGGAAACAAAGGCAAAAGAAAAATTACATTTCCTTACTACCTGTAACCCACTGATAAGTCCTTGAAACAGGCAGAGCGACATTCCTGTAGGAACTCAGCTGCCTTGATGTTAATACTTTGCTAAGGGCAAAAGGCAATCTTAGACCAACCCCCAGGATCTTGTAAGTCTACTTTAACATATAAAAATTCCTTTGGAAACTTCCTTTATCTCTAACCTCCCCACCACCAAGATACATGTTAGCAATCATCCCCCAAGCATATGACCCACTGATATACATCTGAAGAGTCTCTTGACTGAGTTTTTACTAAACAGTAATAAATGACCTTTTCCTAACAATAGCTACCCCCCTCAGGATCCTGGAAACCTTGTTTCCAAAATACCTGGGAGGCTTATTCTATTCCTAACCCCCTCCCAACTTGAAACTATATAATTAGTCACTCTTAACAACCCCAGTGCAGCTTTTTATGCCCATGGGTCCAGTCCCCGTGCTTTAATAAAACCACCTTTTTTCACCAAAGATGTCTCAAGAATGCTTTCTTGGCCATTGGCTTCAAACCCTAATATCTTCCCTACATCAATAATAGGGTCATGGTTATGTTTTAAAATAATATTTGTCTTAGGGATTGATTCAGCAATATTGACATAGAGAACAACTTGGTATCTGTGATTCTCCTGAAAATAATTGATATTGGCTAATGGATTAAGAAAAAAATAATGGTAACTGTTGAAGCTAGGTCATGGAAACATGGAAGGTTCATTGTTACTATTCTGTCTTATTTTGTATGAGTTCAGAATTTTTCACAAGTTAAGAAAAACTAGTTCAAGGTAGAAAATTGGAAAATTATGGAAGAGTGTAAGTAAATAAAAATAATTTTGAAATCCACTGTCAGATTTCCTGGGTAAGAATCTCATCCCTGCCATTTACTAGCTGTCTAATGTTGGACAGGGTATTTATGTTCCCTAGTCTCAGTGTCCCCATTTATGAAATGAGAATGATACTGTATATTGCCAAAACCAGTCAATAGTAAGGTGCACTACTATTATTTACTTCTTCTGCCATGGAAGAAAAACCACTTCCAGATATCCTGATGCACATCTTGAATTCAGAACTAATAGAATATGAAACACTATGAATTTTAGAATTAACGAACTCTAGTGGTGACTACTTCATTTTTTTTTGACAAGTAAATAAGTTTAATAACTGTCAAATGTGTGGTGCGTGGGTACTCACTAAATATGAATTATCATCATTATCCTCATTGTCAATGATGAGGTTTTGGAATATAGGTGAAGCTTGGTGGCATGAGGTCTGGAGCCGATGGCCAAGAAAGAATTCTTGAGACATCTCTGGTGCAAAAATGTGGTTTTATTAAAGCACAAGGACAAGACCCATGGGCAGAAAAAGCTGCCCTGGGTTTGTGAGGTGTGGCTGATTATATACTTGGGAGTTGGGGGAGGTATGGAAAAAGGAGGTTTCAAAAGGATTTTTGTGTGTTAAAGGGATATGGAGGCCTTGCCATTGCCAAGTTAAAGTTGTTTTTCCTTCTAGTAAGGCATTAACAGTAAGAGAGTTGGGAGCTTTCTGGAGGAACATTACACTTTGCCAGATTCAAGTATCTGTCAATGGGCTGCAGATTATAAGGATATTTAATGGTATCTACATTCCCTTCTGGAAGCTAGGCCATTGATAGAAATGCTTTGTTCTTGTAAATTGCTAAGACTTTTGTAAACTGAGGGAGTCTCATGTCTTGCAGGGTTGTAATCTATAAGTTAACTATTTGTTTTTCCTTTAGGGCAGCCAGGAGTGCCTGAGGAATGTCACATATATCCCATGGGAGGGAGAGGTTGTGGGGTTTCAGCTTCTGCCTGTCCTCACCTAGCTTTCTGCTCCCTCATCACCATCATCATGAGTGTTTATGTAGTCATCTTCATGCATTTTTCTCCCATTTAAGCAAGAAAGGCAAATTATCTGGATCTTTTGGGGGGTTTAATAGCCATAACTACTGGGTAGTGGATTTTTTTTTTTGCAATATTCTAAATTGATAATGTATTTGAATGTCATTGCAGGATGGTTGATAAAGAAAAAATATTTGTAATAGTCTAAATGCCCACCAACAGGAAATGGTTGAATACACTATGGAGATTACCTCTGAGATATTTAAACTATGCAATTTTGGCAAAGAATGAGGGAGGAGCTAGATGTTGATATGGAAAGATATCTCTGTCATAATGATTAGTAAAGAAAGCAAATCATTGAATAAAATGTATAGCTGAGGTAGGAAAAAGCTTATCTTCTTTATACATGTGTATATATAGTTGTGTGCTTGTGTGTGTGTGTGTGTGTATGCATATATATAGGCACCAAACTCTTCAAATGGTTGCCTCTGAGGGGTGGGGCTAGGATCAGAGGGAGGTGAAATAAGACTTTAATTTTTCCCCCTATGTATTTGGTATTGTTTGACTTTTATACTGTGTATTACTTTTGTAATTAAAATTTTGAAAAAGTCAAGCATGAAATTTTTTTGAGTATGAAAATCTACTCACTTAAGTTTTTCTTCTAAGATTTGTCCCTTTAACATCTTGTCATAGGCTTGTGCCATGAAACTTTTAAGAATAAAATGGGTAAAGTTTAAAGCACTCTATATATTTTTGTCAAAACTGACCTTTACAAATTCTGAAGTTCTCACAGCCAGCACCTTGTTGCCAGTCCTCAAAGGTGTTAAGCCAGTTTATAACGGGCCAGGCGTATTATTAATATAGCAACACATTATTACCATAAACTAATACTATTAATTACATTTGTCCCCAAACAAGATTTGATTAGAGATATCATAAACATTAACTTTAGAGTTCCTCACATTAAAATTGGAATACAGAGAACTTTTATTCCAGTATATGGAAACCACAAAGTGTTTTTTAAAGGTCTTCACAGAGAGTTCACTCTGAAGTTTGAGCTCCCTGTATTCTGATTCCCTTAGGTTGATGACTTCAATATACTTCACAGGGATATACACCTTAAGAGTCTGGGTTGGTAGGAGGTCTTTTATTACTGACCTAAATCTTCAATATGGTTCTAAGCTCCCTTCCTCTGCCCCTCCCATATTAAGCACAGATTTTTAAAAATCTATTTCAAACCAACTTTAGCAGTTTGGAATTTTTTTTCAGTTGGTTGTCAATGTGAGTACAATATATATTTCTAAGATATATCCTAAAATAGGAGTTACCATGATTGCTTGATTTTTAGTAGTTTATGCTTTGAGAATGAACAAATAGCCCTGGGAACTCAATAACTTACAACAACAAAGATTTGTTTCTTATTCACATTACTCTTTAGCTGTGGAGGTGCTCTATGTATCATTTTATTTTAGAATCTAGGTTGGAGGAGTAGCCCTTATCTGAGACAAGCTATTTTTTTTTAAAGATTGTATTTATTTATTGAGAGAGAGAACAAGCAGGGGGAGCTGCAGGCAGAGGGAGAGGGAGAAGCAGGCTCCCCAATGAACAGGGAGCCTGATGCAAGGCTCGATCCCAGGACCCTGGGATCATGACCTGAGTTGAAGGCAGACACTTAACCAAGAGCCACCCAGGTGCCCCTGAGACAAGCTATTCTTGTGATACAATGAAAAGCAGAATGATAGAGCCATGTGATGTCTCTTAAAGCTTGGACTTGGAATATGTCAACATCAAACCTGACATCAGTAGATCAGGAAAGTATAATCCTCTTACAGAGAGCAGTAGCAAATAATGTGGAATACTAAGGCAATATACTGCACATGGTATTTGCCACATTATAATAATTTGGCAACATGCCCAAACTCTTAAATATGCGTTAGTTTATATGGATATACATTAATAGTTAAAATCCTCCCAGACATAGGATCTTAAAATAGAATATTTCAGGGGTGCCTGGGTGGCTCAGTCGGTTAAGTGTCTGCCTTTGGCTCAGGTTTTGATCCTAGGGTCCTGGGATCGAGCCCTGCCTCTGGCTCCCTGCTCAGCATGGAGCCTGCTTCTGTCTCTCCCTCTGCCTCTACCCCTGCTTGTGCTCTCTTGCTCTCTTTGTCAAATAAATAGATAAAATCTTAAAATATATCTATATATTGATCTATCATCTATCTATAGTGTTTCAGAAACGATAATCATATGAATTTTGGCTATACATTTCATGGACTGGCTTAACATGATATAGTAATTACTACTGAATTATTAATAATGATCATTACTCAAGTCAGTTAAATGGATATGAAACTTCATCCATGTAAAAAAATACATATGCTCTTGTCTGTTATTTATCTCAGAATCACAACCTTTCCAGTATAGCAATATATATTTAGTGCAGTTTGAGGGGAAGAAGCAGAATGGCATAGTGGTAAGAACAGGGACTTTGGAGTCAACATAAGTGGACTACTGCCACTTTAGAGCTCTCTTGACCTAGGGTAAGTTACATAATCTCCTCGGTAAAATAAAGATCGTCAAAATTCTTACGGCAGTAATTAGGATGAAGTTTGGTGCAACTGAGAGAAAATTCCCAAATAACAATGGCTACATAAAATAGTTTATTCTCTTTCATGGAAAAAAAGTATAGCGTTCTAAGCATGTCTACTCTATAAATCAGACCCTTTTCACAATCCTTAGGATGTGATCTTTAATCTCATATTTCAAAATATATAATTCATAGAGCTCTACTGTTGAATCCATACTCCTTGCAGCAGAAAGAAAAAAAATAAATGGTGCAGGTGTGGGTGGTAGGCAGAAGTTGCATACCAGTTATCTTTTAAGGAGGGTATTAGGAATCTGTCACATAATCTTTCTATTTAAAACTCATTGACCAGATTTATTCTCATGGCCACAGAT
Source organism: Leptonychotes weddellii (assembly GCF_054177405.1). NCBI lineage: Eukaryota > Metazoa > Chordata > Mammalia > Carnivora > Phocidae > Leptonychotes > Leptonychotes weddellii. Next base: position 11,604 of record NW_027915801.1, read on the forward strand.
GACAAGAAAGGCTAGGAAATATAGTATTTATTCCAGAATATCATGCACTCACTTTAAGTCCATTCTTGAGAAATGAGGGGTACACAATTAGAAATCTTTGCTCTATTTATTTGTAGGGTTATCGTAATCACTAAGTATATGTCAGCTTTTTTTCCCTCTTACAATTTTACTTTTTTTAAATTTTATTATGTTATGTTAATCACCAAACATTATCATTAGTTTTTGATGTTGTATTCCACGATTCATTGCTTGCATATAACACCCAGTGCTCCATTCAGAACATACCCCTTTTTTTATTTACTTTTTAATTTTTTTTCTGCAGATGTGATATTTATATATTTATTTTTTTTATTTTTCTTTAAATTTTATTATGTTATGTTAGTCACCATACATCATTAGTTTTTGATGTGGTGATCCACGATTCTTGTTTTCATATAACACCCAGTGCTCCATACAGTACGTGCCCTCCTTAATACACATCACCAGGCTAAACAATCCCTCCTCCCCCCTCCCCTCTAAAACCCTGTTTGATTTTCAGAGTCCATAGTCTATCATGGTTCATTTCTCCCTCCAATTCCCCCCACCTCATTTTTCCCTTCCTTCTCCTAATGTCATCCATGCTATTCCTTATGTTCCACAAATAAGTGAAACCATATGATAATTGACTTTCTCTGCTTGACTTATTTCACTTAGCATAGTCTCCTCCAGTCCCATCCATGGTGATGTAAAAGTTGGGTATTCATCCTTTCTGATGGCTGAGTAATATTCCATTGTATATATGGACCACATTTTCTTTATCCATTCATCTGTTGAAGAGCATCCCGGCTCTTTCCACAGTTTGGCTATTGTGGACATTGCTGTTATGCACATTGGGGTGCATATGGCCCTTCTTTTCACTACATTTGTGTCTTTGGGGTAAATATCCAGGAGTGCAATTGCTGGGTCATAGGGTAGCTCTATTTTTAAATTTTTGAGGCACATCCACACTGTTTTCCAAAGTGGCTGTACCAACTTGCATTCCCACCAACAGTGTAAGACAGTTCCCCTTTCTCCACAACCTCTCCAACATTTCTTGTTTCTTTCCCTGTCCATTTTTGCCATTCTAACTGGTGTAAGGTGGTATCTCAATGTGGTTTTGATTTGGATTTCCCTGATGGCTAATGATGATGAACATTTTTTCATGTGTCTGTAGACCATTTGTATG
>NW_027915802.1:0-1406 GCF_054177405.1 Leptonychotes weddellii
CGGAGCGGAAGGCAGCTCTCCACTCACCTCTTGTTTCCGAGGCGAGTACCATTGCCCCGTGTGTGCGTGCAGGCCTCAAGGCAACGCCCTAACCCGAAGGAACAAGTCTGCTGAGAATCCGTGCTTCAGCGCCCATAGCCGTTCCCGAGGGTGGAAGCATTTTGCTGTGGGAATGCGTGAGAGCACTGCAAGGGAGTCCGAAAGCATTTTCCGAGTGAGACTGAGGCCCTGGCAGAAGGCAGAACACGACTCCCCACGTGTTTCATGAAGCTAGCACTGCGGCCCCTCTTCGGCATGGAAGTCTGATCGCTAGCATTCTAACTCGAAAGAACAACACTGTAGAGGGACCGTGCTTTAGGTGGCGTCGCTGTTCCGGTGGGGGGAAATATTTTCAGGGGTGTGCGTGAGAGCCCGGGCAATGGTCCCGTAATTCACTGCGAGACAGAAACGGCTTCGTCCAGAAGGCAGCTCTCGAATCAGCTCCAGTTTCATGAAGCTAGCACTCCTCCTGCATGTTTGCATGGAGGCCTAAGTTCCAGGCACCTCCCTCGAAGGAACAACACTGTAGAGAAACCGTGATTTAGCTACCACCGACCGGTCTGTGGCAGGAAGCAGTATAGCATGTACTGGGGCTGACAGCCTGGGGAATGCGTTCCATACGTCAAATCGAGGGAGAGACAGGCCGGAGCGGAAGGCAGCTCTCCACTCACCTCTTGTTTCCGAGGCGAGTACCATTGCCCCTTGTGTGCGTGCAGGCCTCAAGGCAACGCCCTAACCCAAAGAACAAGTCTGCTGAGAATCCGTGCTTCAGCTCCCATAGCCATTCCCGAGGGTGGAAGCATTTTGCTGTGGGAATGCGTGAGAGCACTGCAAGGGTGTCCGAAAGCATTTTCCGAATGAGACTCAGGCCCTACAGAAGGCAGAACTCGACTCCCCACGTGTTTCATGAAGCTAGCACTGCGGCCCCACTTCGGCATGGAAGTCTAATCGCTAGCGTTCTAACTCGAAGAAACAACAAAGTAGAGAAACCGTGCTTTAGCTACCATCCACCTCTCTGAGGGAGGAAGCACTTTCCAGGCTACCGTGGCTGAGTGCCTGGGGAACGGGTTCCTTACTTAAAACCGAGGGAGGAGAAGTCTGGGCCAGAAGGCACCTCTCGACTCAGCTCTTGTTCCCTGAAGCTAACACTACTGCTCCATGGGTGCCTAGGAATGCTAAGTGCTCCACACTGATTTGGCAGAAGGAAGCCGGTCAAGAATCCCAGCTTCAGCTCATTCGCCTCTCCACAGGGTGGCAGCATGTTCAACTCGGCTGGAGGGCAAACCTGGGGAAGGAGTCCCAGCAGCATTCCCAGGGAGAAATAAGCATGGGCAGAAGGCACCTATGGACTCCACTCTTGTTTCGGG
>NW_027915803.1:0-230 GCF_054177405.1 Leptonychotes weddellii
CCGGGAGGCTGGAGCGGCGGGCTCCGGGCCGGGCCCTCAGGAGCGACCCCCAGGACGACAGCACAGAACCCTCGGAGGCCAACGCCGGGACCGCTGGGTGCAAGAACGCCCGGCCCCGGCCGGGACCCTGGGGTGTCTTCTGCACCACCCCCGTCTCTGGAGGGGTCCGCCTGCCGGAACCTGCTCCGCGGCCAGAGTCGGGGCAGCGGGGGGCGCCGCCTCCAGCCTCC
>NW_027915804.1:0-230 GCF_054177405.1 Leptonychotes weddellii
AACCAGCTGAGCCACCCAGGCGCCCTCCACCGTGGTTTTGATTAGCATTTCTCGGTTTAGTGATATTTAGTACTTTTTCACGTACCTTTTGGCCGTCTGTATGTCTTCTTTGGAAAAATGTCTACTCAGATCCTCTGTCCACTTTATAATTGGATTGGTTGGTATTTTGTTTTTTGCTTTTGTCTTTTGGGTTTTTTTTGTTTTGTTTTTGTTGTGTTTTGTTTGCTATT
>NW_027915805.1:0-230 GCF_054177405.1 Leptonychotes weddellii
AGGGCAAGGTGCAGCCCATATTTAAACTCAGCCAAGGTAGGGATAGGCAAGGTGTGCTTGGGAATCATATGAAGGTGGAAGGTACACGTTGGGAAATCATAGGAGGAAAAGTAGAGAGGCTGAGTGCAGCACCAAGATATTAATTTTTATGGAAAGAAAATTCTGATTCCTCGTTTTGAATTGTGTAACCCTTAATGCAGACATCTCATTTCTAAGCACTCGTGTTGCCC
>NW_027915806.1:0-230 GCF_054177405.1 Leptonychotes weddellii
AGGGCCATCATGGGATATGAGGAAAGGGCTATCACGGGGTGTGAAGGAAGGGTTATCATGGGATATGAGGAAAGGGCTCTCACGGGGTGTGAGGAAAGGGCTATCTCAGGAAGGTGAGGAAAGGGTTATCATGGGATGTGAGCAAAGGGCCATCATGGGATATGAGGAAAGGGCTCTCACGGGGTGTGAGGAAAGGGCTACCACAGGAAGGTGAGGAAAGGGCTATCTCA
>NW_027915807.1:0-230 GCF_054177405.1 Leptonychotes weddellii
ATCCTGCCTTCTTTGAGACTATTATAGAGACAGCGGCAGAGTCAAATAAGCATGCCACAATATAATTCAACTATAGTTAAGTCCAATAAAAAAATTGGGGGACCTGCTCCAGCCAGGGTGGCATTGAGGTTTTTCCCCGGAGACTTTGATCTGTGAGCTGGGATCTGAAGGGTGACCTAGTCAAAAGTGAACGGGAGAATATGTGGCCAGCAGGAGCAAAGACCCTGTGG
>NW_027915808.1:0-230 GCF_054177405.1 Leptonychotes weddellii
ACCAAATACAAGGTAGGCTTTCAATAGATTCTTGTTACCTACTGATGGATTAAGAGGAAAATTTTTCTTTTTTTTTTTTTTTTAAGATTTTTATTTATTTATTCATGAGAGAGAGAGAGAGAGAGGCAGAGGGAGAAGCAGACTCCCAAGGAGCAGAGAGCCCGATGCGGGACTCGATCTCAGGACCCTGGGATCATGACCTGAGCTGAAGGCAGACGCTCAACCATCTG
>NW_027915809.1:0-230 GCF_054177405.1 Leptonychotes weddellii
AAATGTTTGTAGAGTTACTCTTCATTTATGGGACTCAATTATGTCGTATCATTTCTAAGTGCTGCAAGAATTACAGGACTCTTGGTGCCTTTCCAAGATGCCTTTCCAAACTTCACTTCTGAAGTCATCCCCCTAACATATGATTGCAGAGAATCTTTGGAGGCACTGCAAAAGAGGCAGTGAGGGAACCGAGAAAGATCTGCTAACATTTATTGAGCATTTATTGCATA
>NW_027915810.1:0-230 GCF_054177405.1 Leptonychotes weddellii
GGTGGTATATATATACAATGGAATATTATATAGCCATCAAAAAGAATGAGATCTTGCCATTTGCAATGACGTGGATGGAACTGGAGGGTATTATGCCGAGTGAAATAAGTCAAACAGAGACAGACATGTATCATATGATCTCACTGATATGAGGAATTCTTAATCTCAGGAAACAAACTGAGGGTTGCTGGAGCGGTGGGGGGTGGGAGGGATGGGGTGGCTGGGTGATA
>NW_027915811.1:0-230 GCF_054177405.1 Leptonychotes weddellii
GGGCTATAACTCCGGCTCAGGAAAAAATCTAATTGTTCTAGGTGGCTCCAGTGAAAGCTTTCAGTTGGCTAAAACAGCTCAGGAAAGAGACAAAGTGCCTGGTCCCACAGAAGTCAAAAGTCAGAAGTTGGAGAAGTTCAAAGTATATTTAGTTGTGTCTTCAGAGTAACGCAATTCTCAAAAAAAAATTATGGCTATCAGCACACAGAATTTGATGGGATCAAAGAGAC
>NW_027915812.1:0-230 GCF_054177405.1 Leptonychotes weddellii
CTTTCTGGAACTCTCTGTTAGAGTCTTTTCCTTATTATGACCAATGTCATACCTAAAGAGCTGCAGGTCTATCTAGATTCACCCAAGAGAATTTTGGCTTCTGAGTCAGAAGGAAGCAGTTTTCTCCTGTCCTACTTGGAGTTTCCACAGGATTGCCCGCCTTGATAGTAGTAGTACAATTAGGAGGTGGACACATGAAATAAGAGAGTGTTGATTAGCAAGTCCACTGC
>NW_027915813.1:0-1406 GCF_054177405.1 Leptonychotes weddellii
CTCAAATAAATAAAATCTTTAAAAAAAAAAAGACATAGGGTATCATATTGGATAAAAAAGTAAGACCCATCCATATGCTATATGCAAGAGACTCATTTTAGACCCAAAGACACCTCCAGATTGAAAGTGAGGGGGTGGAAAACCATTTATCATGCTAATGGATATCAAAAGAAAGCTGGGTTGGCAACACTTGTATCAGACAAATTAGATTAAAACCGAAGACTTAATAAGAGATGAGGAAGGACACTATATCATAATCAAAGGGTCTATCTAACATGAAGATCTAACAATTGTAAATATTTATGCCCCTAAGATGGGACCAGCCAATTATATAAGCCAATTAATAACATAATTAAAGAAACACATCAATAATAATACAATAATAGTAGGGAACCTTAACACCCCACTCACGGTAATGGACAGATCATCTAAGCAGAAGATCAACAAGGAAACAAGGCGTTTGAATGACACACTGGACCAGATGGACTTCACAGGAATATTCAGAGCATTCCACCCTAGAGCAACAGAATACACATTCTTCTGGAGTGCACATGGAACATTCTCCAGAACAGATCACATACTGGGTCACAAATCACATCTCAACCAGTACCAAAAGATTAGGATAATTCCCTGCATATTTTCAGACCACAATGTTTTGAAACTGGAACTCAATCACAAGAGGAAATTTGAAAAGAACTCAAGTACATGGAGGCCAAAGAGCATCCTACTAAAGAATGACTGGGTTGGGGTGCCTGGGTGGCTCAAATGGTTAAGCATCTGCCTTCAGCTCAGGTCGTGATCCCAGGGTCCTGGGATTGAGCCCCATATCAGGCTCCTGGCTCAGCGGGGAGCTTGCTTCTCTCTCTCCCCCTGCCTCTCCCCCTGCCCATGCTCTCTCTCTCTCTGTATCACTGTGTCTCAAATGAATAAATAAAATCTTTAAAAAAAATGAATGGGTCAACCAGAAAATTAAAGAAGAATTTTAAAAATTCGTGGAAACAAATGAAAATGAAAACACAATTGTTCAAAATCTTTGGGATGCAGCAAAGGCAGTACTAAGAGACAAGTATATAGTAATATAAGTCTTTCTCATGAAACAAGAAAGTTCTCAAATACACAACCTAACCTTACACCTAAAGGAGCTAGAGAAAGAACAGCAAATAAAGCCTAAACCCAGCAGGAGAAGAGAATTATTAAGGTTAGAGCAAAAATCAATGAAATAGAAACTAAAAGAGCAATAGAATAGATCAATGAAACTAGGAGCTCATTCTTTGAAAGAATTAATAAGATTGATAAACCCCTGGCCAGACTTATCAAAAAGAAAAGAGAAAGGACCCAAATAAGTAAAATCATGAATGAAAGAGGAGAGATCACAACCAACACCAAAGAAATACAAACAATTATAA
>NW_027915814.1:0-230 GCF_054177405.1 Leptonychotes weddellii
AGGGGAATGGTAATAGCACCTGCCTTCTAGAGTGGTCTTGAGAGATGCTGAGAATGTCTGGAAGCAGAGGGGACATCAGGCCTACCCCCATTTCGCAGATAAGGTAAAATTGAGGCCCAGAGAAGGGAAAACCCAGTTGAAATACACCACAAGAAGACCTAGTCGCTACCCTCCTTACAAGACATAATCTGACCCTTGTCGGCACCTCCATGCCTACCCCTTTCCCACCT
>NW_027915815.1:0-230 GCF_054177405.1 Leptonychotes weddellii
ACATCATGACTGTATCCCCAGCAACAGAGGGAGACAAGGAAGAACAGGCTGTCTTTAAGGAACATTCCAGTAGCTCCCACGTGACCTTTCAAGCCCTATCTCGTGGGCCACCTCTAGTTGTGAGGAGAGGCTGGACCACGAAGTGTTTATTTTAGGTTACCAAGCCCCAGACGAGAGTGAGGGGCTAGACAATCATGCTAGAGGTGGAGAAGGGGTCCGGGGACAGTGGC
>NW_027915816.1:0-230 GCF_054177405.1 Leptonychotes weddellii
CACTTTTCTAAGCTTCTGGTTTCCTCACATACAGAGACAAGAATAGTGCTTACCTCCTGGGGTTGTTGTGATAAGTAAGTGACACATAAAGCAGCTAGTGTGACAACTGGTCAGTAGCAGGGACCCCGAAAATATAGGTAATTATTATGCGTTCAGCCTGGATGACCTTTTAAGGGTTTTGTTTTGTTTTCTGCCCAGAATAAAGAACTTATCCTTTCCACAATTTAACA
>NW_027915817.1:0-230 GCF_054177405.1 Leptonychotes weddellii
GCCCGCGCCTCGGCTCCGTTTCTGCAGCCAACTTCCTGCTCCGATACCTGGGAGCTCTGCCGCACTCAGGCACCCCCAGTCTTTCTGTGACCCGAGGGTCCTGAGACCACACTGTCCCACGAGGGTTCCATGCCCCGTTTAGCCACTGGACCGACATCCCTCAGAGGAGCTGACTTCTAAAAGTTCCGATTTTGTGCTCCGCGGCTCTATCACTTGCCAGAAGCGGCCAA
>NW_027915818.1:0-230 GCF_054177405.1 Leptonychotes weddellii
ATATTTAGTTGACTATTTTTTGTTTCCCCACTGAGGAGTTTAGAGAATACCTCTAGGAAGGCCCCACTGAAAGAAAACCAACTGGAATACAGTTTCTCTGTGGAAAATGCATGTCATCCTAAACAGAGTGATGAATAATGTTAATGGTGGGATACAGTTGTTTAGAAGAGGTATCAGGAAATGTTAAAAAAAAAAAAAAGGCAATTGCCTTCAAGTTTGTTCTTTTTTAA
>NW_027915819.1:0-230 GCF_054177405.1 Leptonychotes weddellii
CCTGCTCTCCAACTGGATTTTCTTCCTCACCCCCTTGATTATTCTCGGATGCTTCTCTTTCCAGTTTTCTGAGCTGTTCTCTCACTTATCTTGCCCTCCTCCTCTCTGGATGAGGCCTTGCACCTGTCCTTCCCATACTGGAGTGCTTGCTCACCTGGCCCTTCTTAAGGCCTCGTCCTCATCTGTGTTTCACTGTGTCAGCTTCCTGGGCTCACGGTTTAGCTCTCTGA
>NW_027915820.1:0-230 GCF_054177405.1 Leptonychotes weddellii
GCCTTTATCATTATTTGTGGAAAAATTCAGAACAATGAGTGGGTTTTAAATTAAATTTACACATAGGTCATCAGATTTAAAGTGTTAACTCTGTTTCAACCACCTGGAAATTTAATATGGATAACATTTTGGCTAGAATAATTCAGATTTTTTCTTCCAAATAATTAAAATTTCTACTTCTTTTAAACCAGTTGGAAAAAATCACACACACACACACACACACACACACA
>NW_027915821.1:0-230 GCF_054177405.1 Leptonychotes weddellii
ATCCCCATACATTACATCATTAGTTTTAGATGAAGTGTTCCATGATTCATTGTTTGTGCATAACACCCAGTGCTCCATGCAGAATGTGCCCTCCTCAATACCCACCACCAGGCTAACCCATCCTCCCACCCCCCTCCCCTCTAGAACCCTCAGTTTGTTTTTCAGAGTCCATCGTCTCTCATGGTTTGTCTACCCCTCCTATTTCCCCCGCTTCATTCTTCCCCTCCCGC
>NW_027915822.1:0-230 GCF_054177405.1 Leptonychotes weddellii
ATTTTTTTTTTTAAGCATTTTCTTCTATTTCTTTTGTCCTTTGTCTATTTTTTCAGACTTAATTTTCCTGGAATTTGCCATTTTAATCTCTTCCTCCTAGAGGAAATTTGAAATAAGAATAATAATTTGTACCCATCCCCACATGGCATTCTGGTTGCCTTTTGAAAATGATCCTATTTATCATAAATAGTGGTATTTATCAATTAAATTATTAAAGTTATTAAGTGTGA
>NW_027915823.1:0-230 GCF_054177405.1 Leptonychotes weddellii
ATTCACTGTTCTGTTAAAGAGAAGTAACCAGGACTTCTTCAAGTTCTCACACCCATTTACAACTGCTTGTCCTCACCCTGCAACCCAGATGCTGATAAAGCAACAGAGGGAGATCACAAGCAAGCCTCTTTCTGAAATTGTTCTCAGAAAAAAGGCTCAGAACTGCTCCCCACACGCACAGCCTCAGAGAATGTCAGAGTCTTAAGACCCGCAGAAGTTTTATGGGCCAG
>NW_027915824.1:0-1406 GCF_054177405.1 Leptonychotes weddellii
CCTATCTTTGCTGTGCTATAGTGAAGAGGTAAGGAGCCCAGGGCGCAGGAGCCAGGTGAGAACTCTGTCTGAACACTCATTGCCGACACTGCCGTGCATTGTAGGTACTTTAGAAAAATGCAGTGAAAATAAGCGTCATGTTCTGCTTCCTTAGTTGGTCAGTATAGACATATGTTTGATGATCCTTCTGAAAGAGGCAGCTGAAAATATTTCAAGGAAGGTGGGAGGTTTTTCTGCACAACAGAATTTTGTCTCTCAAAGTCAATCAGTCTACTTTACAACAAGCAGCACAACCTCTTGGGGAGAAACACAAGGCCACTCCCTCACAGCAGTCATTTGCTGCAGCCTGGCTGGTCACGGGACAAGATGAAAAATGTATGCACTGAATGTATTTGTTTTACATAAATTATGACCTGACAGAAATTAGTTTGCCTCGTGTGCTTATAAATATTAAAAGGGCAAGAGTATGCAAGACAGACTAGAAACACAGGAGGTGTTCTGCAGTCCTGGGAGCCCTCCACGGTAGACGTGAGCCTCTGCTCACTTTTCCTGCTGCTAGAAAACCTCTCTAGAAATCCAGAGGGAAGCAGTGGTGCCATACAAGGGACTACAGTTTATTTTCCCATCTTCCCTCCATGTGAATGAAATGCCTTGCAGTCTTCATTCCTAAAAATATTTCTGTGGCTGGACACAATTCCCACTACTGACATTCAGTGCTACCTACTATAAACTCAGCTCCTAGGCTCATTTAGTAAAAAATTTAGAAACTACCTTGTCCCATATTTCCATCTTGAAGTTGGGAAATTCAGCTCAAACGTCTGTCAAGGCTTTGGGTGATGACATGTCAACGCAGGTTGTAAAAAGGTGCTTCTCTGTGTGTGGGGGTGGGGTGTTGATAGTGGGACAGGCTGTGCGTAAGAGGCACAGGGGCATGTGGAGATCTCTGCACCCGCAACTCAACTTTGCTGTGAACTCAACACTGCTCTAAAAAATAAAGGCTATTAAAAAAAAAAAAAAAAGTCTGCCACGGAACACGTAACTCAGAAGTGACAGAGCCAGCCTGGACTTGGCCACGAAGCCTCCTCCCTGTCTACTGGAAAATCTGGCTTCCCAGACAAAAGCACAGTCCACCGTCCACAGTAAAGCAAGTGGGCTTAAAATTCTGTTGTGCAGAAAAACCTCCCACCTTCCTTGAAATATTTTCAGCTGCCTCTTTCAGAAGGATCATCAAACATATGTCTATACTGACCAACTAAGGAAGCAGAACATGACGCTTATTTTCACTGCATTTTTCTAAAGTACCTACAATGCACGGCAGTGTCGGCAATGAGTGTTCAGACAGAGTTCTCACCTGGCTCCTGCGCCCTGGGCTCCTTACCTCTTCACTATAGCACAGCAAAGATAGG
>NW_027915825.1:0-230 GCF_054177405.1 Leptonychotes weddellii
TGTCCAATGGGAAAAAGGCAGTCTCTTCAACAAATGGTGTTGGGAAAATTGGACAGCCACATGTAGAAGAATCAAACTGGACAATTTCCTTACACCATACACAAAAATAGTCTCCAAATGGATGAAAGACCTAAATGTGAGACACGAATCCATCAAAATCCTTGAGGGGCACACAGGCAGCAACCTCTTTGACCTCAGCCGAAGCAACTTCTTTCTAGACACATTGCCAA
>NW_027915826.1:0-230 GCF_054177405.1 Leptonychotes weddellii
AAAAGATATATTCATTCTACACTACAACTAATAGTTGGAGACTTCAGTATCCCACTCTCATAAGAGATAGAAGAACCAGAGAGAAAGTAAAGAGGGAGCTAGAGGACTTGAACTGCACAATAAACCAAGTAGATCTAACAGACATCGCAGAACACTGTGCCCAAAAACAGAACCCATGTTCTTCTCAAGGGCACACAGGCCATTCTCCAGAGTGGACCATATACCAGATG
>NW_027915827.1:0-230 GCF_054177405.1 Leptonychotes weddellii
GCTCCGGGGCCTCGGGGAATATTCCCGACAGTAAGGCGGGAACTTCAAGAGACCCATGCCGTTAAAGTCGTGAGTCATTACGAAAACATCTTTAAATATCAGGAAGAACAAAAAGCGTTTTCATGATAATAATACAACGTTCCAAACTCGAACCCTGCCAGCTGCGTTACCCTCTCCCGTTTCCAGGCTGGCGCCCGAGAAGAACTGCAAAATCGGACACACTCACCTCC
>NW_027915828.1:0-230 GCF_054177405.1 Leptonychotes weddellii
CTCCTTCTTTTAAATTGGATATGTGTGCATTTTCCCAGGGAGTGAAAGGATTTGTACTTTTTATCAGTTTTTTGAAGAGGTCTGTGATCCATTTTATTTTATTTTTTTATTATGTTGTGTTAATCACGATACATTACATCATTAGTTTTTGATGTAGTGTTCCATGATTCATTGTTTGCATATAACATTGTTTGCAGTACGTGCCCTCTTTAATACCCATCACCAGGCTA
>NW_027915829.1:0-230 GCF_054177405.1 Leptonychotes weddellii
ATTCTTGATCCAAATGATTTTTAAGCTTATCAAAAGCAACACAACCATTTTGTTAAATTACGTATGTTGGAAATATTCTCCATATCCAAAGTCAAATTTATTTAAGCCATTGTTTCATGTTGGAAAATTATACTTTACCATATTAAACTTGTGTAAATGAAATTATAATTGACATACAGGACTTTTTAGCTCACACACAAAAAAGAAGTCAATGAAAGTTTCTCTTCAGA
>NW_027915830.1:0-230 GCF_054177405.1 Leptonychotes weddellii
CTCGGGATTGTGGGGATCAAGTCCCAGGTCAGGTTTTGTACTCAGTACAAAGTCTGCTTTTCTCTCTCCCTCCCCCTCTACCTCTCCTTCAGCATGCATGCGCTCTCTCTCTCTCTCAAATGAATAAATAAAATCTTTTTAAAAAATAAAAGAAATTTTTAAAAAGAAGGAAGAAAAGCTACATTTAACTTTTTTTTTTTTTAAAAGATTTATTTCTTTTATTTTAGAGA
>NW_027915831.1:0-230 GCF_054177405.1 Leptonychotes weddellii
GTCTCAGGGTCCTGAGATTGAGCCCATCGTTGGGCTCCGTGCTCAGCAGCGAGTCTGCTTGAGATTCTCTCTCGATCTCTCTCTCTCAAATAAATAAATGCAATTGAGAAGGGACCCCATTATTTTCTTGTAAGTGGACATTCTAAGGGGAGTATGTTTTTATCACAGTTCAGCCAGATTTCAAAATGTTTCCTAAAAAGTCAACATTTTATACTTATATGGTCCAAATA
>NW_027915832.1:0-230 GCF_054177405.1 Leptonychotes weddellii
CTCTCTGTCAAATAAATAAATAAAAATCTTAAAAAAAAAAAAAAAGTTTATATGGAAACACAAAAGACCCAGAGCAATATTGAAGAAGAACAAAGCTGGAGGACTGACTTTAATCAACTTCTAAGTTTACTATCTAAAGCTGCAGTATTCAAGATGGTGTAGTATTGGAAAAAGAACAGATGAACAGACCACTGGAATAGAATAAAGAGCTAAGAAATGGGCCCAAGCAA
>NW_027915833.1:0-230 GCF_054177405.1 Leptonychotes weddellii
CCTGCTCTTTCTTCCACAGCAGGTTTCGAGACTAAATTATATGACTAATTGCATCAAATTTCTACTTTACTTTGGCAATGGCCTTACAAAGCTTGCATGTGCAAAATGACTTTCCTGATCAGCTTTAACAGTTCTATCTGTCATGATTATTTTACAACTTCCATATCAGAATACATAAAATAATGATGGATAAAAATATTTGAATGCCCTCTGAAACACTCTGAATTGTC
>NW_027915834.1:0-230 GCF_054177405.1 Leptonychotes weddellii
ATACAAAGAAGCAACGAGCCTGATGATGCATCGTTACATTGACTCTTTCTTCTCCCCTTCCTCACTCCACTAGTCTCTACTAATGTTCTTTGGGATTGACCATCTAATAAAGACTAGCATACAGGCTTTGCCTTAGGCACTTAGCTCCATTCACAGCTCTGTTGGAAATTTAAACAGGTGGAGGTACCAAATAAAATTTAATGTTAAAATATATGTTTTATAGGTATTTG
>NW_027915835.1:0-1406 GCF_054177405.1 Leptonychotes weddellii
CTTCTTCTGGGATCCCAATTATTCTAATGTTGTTTCATCTTATGGTATCACTTACCTCTTGAATTCTGCCCTCGTGATCCAGTAGTTGTTTATCTCTCTTTTTCTCAGCTTCTTTATTTTCCATCATTTGGTCTTTTATATCACTGATTCTCTCTTCTGCCTCATTTATCCTAGCAGTTAGAGCCTCCATTTTTTATTGCACCTCATTAATAGCCTTTTTGATTTCGACTTGATTAGATTTTAGTTCTTTTATTTCTCCATAAAGGGTTTCTCTAATAACTTCCATGATTTTTAGAAGCCCAGCTAGTATCTTTAAAATCATCATTCTGAACTCTAGTTCTGACATCTTACTAATGTCCGTATTGATTAGGTCCCTGGCAGTCGGTACTGCCTCTTGTTCTTTTTGTTGAGGTGATTTTTTCCATCTTGTCATTTTGTCCAGAGAAGAATAGATGAATGAGAGAACAAAATGCTAACAGTAACAATGTCCCCAGAAAATATACACTAAACAAATCAGAAGAGGCCTGAAACCGGTGAAAAGAAAGGGAAAGAAAGAAAAAAGAAAAAAAAGAAAGAAAAAGAAAAAGATAAAAACAAACAAACAAAAACAAAACAAAGAAAACAGAATATGATCAAATATGATCAGGCTGGTGCATAGATCAGTGCCACACACTAGATTTTGGGCATATTTTGGTCTGTTAGAAGAAAGTGCCTTCTAAAATTTTAAAGAAAGAAAAACATATATGTACAAAAATAAGGGTTAATACGATGAAGGGACGGAATATGACTATAAAGATGAAAATTACAAAAAATTTTATAATAGGAATTGATAAGAAGTTGGTTGAAAAAAGAAAGAGGATTTAAAAAAAAAAAAAGGGAGAGAATGTGATCAGGCAGGAGACTAGAACAAATCCATACACTAGAGATTTAGGGTATATTTTGATCTGTTAGAAAAACTGTATCCCAAAATTTTAAAGAGAGAACAACTTAAATATATATATACCAAAAATAAGGGTAAGTACTATGAAGGGATAGACTATAACTCCAAAAATGCAAAATAAAAAAGATTTTTTTTAAAAAAAGGGATTGATAAGATGTTGGTTGAAAAAGAGAAAAAGAAAAATTAAAAAAAAAGACAGTTAAAAAAATTAACTTTGAAACACTAAAGAATCATGGTAAAAAAGCCATGGATTCTATGTGCATTATTCCCCTAGTACTGGCATTTTGCCATTCGCATTGATCGGTAAACTTGGTCTTGGCTGGCTGTTGTCGCTGATCTGCTGGGGGAGGGCCTGTTGCCGTGGTTCCCAAATGTCTTTGCCAGAGGCAGAATTGCCCCGCCCTTGCCCGGTCCAGGCTAAGTAATCTGCTCGGGTTTGCTCTCGGGAGCTTTTGTTCCCTGCGAG
>NW_027915836.1:0-230 GCF_054177405.1 Leptonychotes weddellii
GGAAATTATACAGATTAGTGAGTCTTGTGAGAACCAAACAAAATGAGAAGGAAACTGCAGGATATTTCCCGGTCTTGGGACCACAGGAATGAGGTGAGCCAAGGGCAGTACCATAGTTCAACTAAGTAGAACCAAGGTCTTGACAACAGTGGAACTCATTATGTACCACTTTTAGTTACCCTGGCAATAACCTTTTTTTCCCCCCGTTAATTTTTTTTATTATGTAAACC
>NW_027915837.1:0-230 GCF_054177405.1 Leptonychotes weddellii
ATTTCTCATGTTCTTGTAATTCCTTAGGCCCACAAGTATGAGCTTTATTCTCCTCTTCGCTTTTGTTAGAAAGCACTTTTATTACCAACACCAAAGAAATACAAACAATTGTAAGAACATATTATGAGCAACTCTATGCCAGCAAATTAGATAACCTGGAAGAGATGGATGCATTTCTAGAGATGTATCAACTACCAAAACTGAACCAGGATGAAATAGAAAACCTGAAC
>NW_027915838.1:0-230 GCF_054177405.1 Leptonychotes weddellii
CCCACCGAGCAGGGAGCCCGATGAGGGGCTCGATCCCAGGACCCTGGGATCATGACCTGAGCTGAAGGCAGATGCTTAATGACTGAGCCACCCAGGCGCCCCAACTAGGGGATTTTCTTAATTTTGGTAAACTATACAAACAAAATTGACCATTCTACCATTTTTTAAAGATTTATTTATTTGAGAGAGAGAGCATGCAGGAGGGCGGGGGCAGAGGGAGAAGGAGAGAG
>NW_027915839.1:0-230 GCF_054177405.1 Leptonychotes weddellii
CTGGGGTCATGATCTCAGGATGGTGGGATCAAGTCCCACACCGCATACGGCTCTCCACTCAGCAGGGAGTCTGCTTGGGATCCTCTCCCTCTGCCCCTCCCCCAGCTCTCTCTCTCTCTCAAATAAATAAAGCCTTTAAAAAATTTTGGTTTGGTGAGCCATTTATATAAACATGATCCTAGGGTGTTAGTTGACTCCCACTGTAGATGTATTTTAACATTTGGAACTAC
>NW_027915840.1:0-230 GCF_054177405.1 Leptonychotes weddellii
TCGGGGCGCCTGGGTGGCTCAGTTGGTTAAGCGACTGCCTTCGGCTCAGGTCATGATCCTGGAGTCCCGGGATCGAGTCCCGCATCGGGCTCCCTGCTCGGCAGGGAGTCTGCTTCTCCCTCTGACCCTCCTCCCTCTCATGCTCTCTGTCTCTCATTCTCTCTCTCTCAAATAAATAAATAAAATCTTAAAAAAAAAATTCAGCAGTTATTCAATTGAATTATTTTCAA
>NW_027915841.1:0-230 GCF_054177405.1 Leptonychotes weddellii
GTAAATTTGACAGGATTTCAGGGAGAGTCTTTGCCTGGACTCATCCTAGAACACTTGGTGCCACACCTATTTTGGAGTTGCACAGCCCAGGTATGTACAAGGTGTGGCATGAAAGGATTGATCTCAACTGAAATCATAAGTGACATATTCCCGGCCTCCTTTTGCTGCATTATTTTCTTCTTATGAGAACTTTGTTACTGCTTAGCATTTCATTCTTCTCATTGTATGAA
>NW_027915842.1:0-230 GCF_054177405.1 Leptonychotes weddellii
AGCAGGGAGCCCGATGCGGGACTCGATCCCAGGACTCCAGGATCATGACCTGAGCCGAAGGCAGTGGCTTAACCAACTGAGCCACCCAGGCGCCCAGCTCTTGGTTTTCTTTAAAGCAGATTTCAAGGTTCATTTTAGGGGGCAGTTAAAGTGGGGGAGAATATCAGCAATATGTCTTTCATGTGCAAGAGCATGGATGTGCAGTGGTTAGTCAGGAATAATTCTGTCTA
>NW_027915843.1:0-230 GCF_054177405.1 Leptonychotes weddellii
AAATGAGATGAGGAAAGGTACGACCTAGGATCTTTCGGCTTTGACCCTCAGGGGCGAGCAGAGTGGTCTTCTTGGTCAGTGTTCCCAGGATAGCCAATTAGCATATTAAACTCTGCCGAGTTGCTCCGTCATATTTCGAAACACCAAGAAATCCCCTTTTCTCCACCCCACCGCAAGATCAGGAACCGAAATAGTCCACCGAGTTACACTGCACAGAATTCAGAGGACTC
>NW_027915844.1:0-230 GCF_054177405.1 Leptonychotes weddellii
AATGCGCGGTCACAGGCCGGGTGAGCACGGAGTGCAGCCAGAGACCGGGGAGACGGGAGTGACTGACTGCTTTTCTCTTTGGGCTCACTGAGGAGCGGGGCCCCGAGTTCTCGGCTCCTCCGGGGCAGGGATTGGAAGGCCGCCATTTTCACTCTCCGCCTCCAAAGCTGTACGGAAAGCTCGCAGGGAACAAAAGCTCCGGAGACCAAACCCGAGCAGATTACTTAGCC
>NW_027915845.1:0-230 GCF_054177405.1 Leptonychotes weddellii
AAAAGCAGAGGCTCTCAGTTGCCTGACTTCTGAGGGGCTGCCTGTCACCAATGAATAAATATTTGGTGCCACCTGCATGCAGGCCTGGTCACCTTGAGTAGCCCAGCTCGGGCTCTGCTGACTCTGTGACCTCAGACAAGTCCCTCCCCGGCTTCGGTGTCTCCTTCCAAACCTGAGGGGGGTGGGTGGCCCTATCCCGGAGCTGTCTTCCGGGACCCAGCCTCCGGGGC
>NW_027915846.1:0-1406 GCF_054177405.1 Leptonychotes weddellii
TGATCTGTTCTACTGTTCTTTTGGTTTCTATTTCATTGATTTCTGCTCTGATCTTTATTATTTCTCTTCTCCTGCTCGGTTTAGGCTTTATTTGCTGTGCTTTCTCCAGCTCCTTTAGGTGTAGGGTTAGGTTGTGTATTTGAGACCTTTCTTGTTTCTTGAGAAAGGCTTGTATTGCTATATACTTTCCTCTTAGGACTACCTTTGCTGTATCCCAAAGATTTTGAATAGTTGTGTTTTCATTTTCATTTGTTTCCATGAATTTTTTAAATTCTTCTTTAATTTCCTGGTTTACCCATTCATTCTTTAGTAGGATGCTCTTTAGCCTCCCTGTATTTGAGTTCTTTCTGACTTTCCTCTTGTGATTGAGTTCTAGTTTCAAAGCACTGTGGTCTGAAAATATGCAGGGAATGATCCCAATCTTTTGGTACCAGTTGAAACCTGATTTGTGATCTAGGACGTGATCTGTTCTGGAAAATGTTCCACAGGCACTAGAGAAGAATGTGTATTCTGTGCTTTGGAATGCCATGTTCTGAATATATCTGTGAAGTCCATTTGGTCCACTGTGTCATTCGAAGTCTTTATTTCCTTGTTGATCTTTTGCTTAGATGATCTGTCCATTCCAGTGAGGGGGTTGTTAAAATCCCCCACTATTATTGTATTGTTGTCAATGTGTTTCTTTGCTTTTGTGATTAATTGGCTTATATAATTGGCTGCTCCCATGTTAGGGGCATAGATATTTACAGTTGTTAGATCTTCTTGTTGGATAGACTCTTTAAGTAGGATATAGTGTCCTTCCTCATCTGTTATTACAGTCTTTGGTTTAGAATCTAATTTGTCTGATATAAGGATTGCCACCCCAGCTTTCTTTTGGTGTCCATTAGCATGGTAAATGGTTTTCCACCCCCTCACTTTCAATCTGGGTGTGTCTTTGGGTCTAAAATGAGTCTTTTGAAGACAGCATATCGACGGGTCTTGTTTTTTTATCCAATCTGATAGTCTGTGTCTTTTGATTGGGGCATTTAGCCCATTTACAATCAGGGTAACTATTGAAAGATATGAATTTAGTGCCATTGTATTGCCTGTAAGGTGACTATTACTGTATATTGTCTGTGTTCCTTTCTGGTCTATGTTACTTTTAGGCTCTTTCTTTGCTTAGAGGACCCCTTTCAATATTTCTTGTAGGGCTGGTTTCGTGTTTGCACATTCCTTTAATTTTTGTTTGTCCTGGAAACTTTTTATCTCTCCTTCTATTTTCAATGACAGCCTAGCTGGATAGAGTATTCTTGGCTGCATATTTTTCTCATTTAGTGTTCTGAATATATCCTGCCGGTCCTTTCTGGCCTGCCAGGTCACTGTGGATAGGTCTGTTGTCAATCTAATGTTTCTACCATTGTAGGTTACAG
>NW_027915847.1:0-230 GCF_054177405.1 Leptonychotes weddellii
CACATGCACCTGTGATGCATCCACGACCCCTGTCCATGTGCACCTGTGATGTGTGCACAGCCCCCGTCCATGTGCACCTATGATGCATCCATGACCCCGTCCACGTGCACCTGCGATGCGTCCATGACCCCCGTCCACGTGCACCTGTGATGTGTGCACAGCCCCCGTCCACGTGCACCTGTGGTGCGTCCACGACCCCCGTCCACGTGCACCTGCAATGCGTCCACGAC
>NW_027915848.1:0-230 GCF_054177405.1 Leptonychotes weddellii
ACCCAGGCGTCCCTGTTTTTTTTTTTTTTTTATTTCTATGAAAAATTCCATAGGGATTGCATTGAATCTGTAGATGGCTTTGGGTAGTATGGACATTTTAACAATATTAATGCTTCCAATCCATGAGCATGGGATATCTTTCCATTTATTTGTGTCTTCAATTTCTTTTATCTATGTCTTATAGTTTTGTTTTTTTTTTTCTTCTTCAAAGATTTTATTTATTTATTTGA
>NW_027915849.1:0-230 GCF_054177405.1 Leptonychotes weddellii
AGGGCCATCATGGGATATGAGGAAAGGGCTCTCACGGGGTGTGAAGGAAGGGTTATCATGGGATATGAGGAAAGGGCTCTCACGGGGTGTGAGGAAAGGGCTATCTCAGGAAGGTGAGGAAAGGGTTATCATGGGATGTGAGCAAAGGGCCATCATGGGATATGAGGAAAGGGCTCTCACGGGGTGTGAGGAAAGGGCTCTCACGGGGTGTGAGGAAAGGGCTACCACAG
>NW_027915850.1:0-230 GCF_054177405.1 Leptonychotes weddellii
CTCAATCACAAGAGGAAAGTCAGAAAGAACTCAAATCCATGGAGTAAAGAGCATCCTACTAAAGAATGAATGGGTCAACCAAGAAATTAAAGAAGAATTACAAAAATTCATGGAAACCAATGAAAATGAAAACACAACTGTTCAAAATCTTTGGGATGCAGCAAAGGCAGTCCTAAGAGGAAAGTATATAGCAATACAAACCTTTCTCAAGAAACAAGAAAGGTCTCAAA
>NW_027915851.1:0-230 GCF_054177405.1 Leptonychotes weddellii
GACACCTCACTAATGTCTGTATTGATTAGGTCCCTGTACTGCCTCTTGCTTTTTTGGAGATGAGTTTTTCTGTCTTGTCATTTTGTCCAGAGGAGAATAGATGAATGAGAGAACAAAATGCTAAAAAAAATGCTAAGAGGGTAACAATGACCCCAGAAAAATATATAGTAAACAAATCAGAGGAGAGCTGAAACCAGGGGGAAAAGAAAGGGGTAAAAAAAAAAAAAAAA
>NW_027915852.1:0-230 GCF_054177405.1 Leptonychotes weddellii
GCAGACAGGTGGTACGGGCAGCCAGGGACACCGCCTGCCTACAGGGGCTTTCAGGGCGTCTATTGGGAATGCACCCAAGCTTTATGCGAGCACCGTGACTCTCTAAAGACTTGAATGATGGGTGTCATGTACTCTGGCCTTTCCATGTTGGGGGTTGGGGGCTCTCATTTACTGTGCAGATAGAGCTGGGCTACACAGTCCCCCCAGTAATGGGATACATTGACTCAAAC
>NW_027915853.1:0-230 GCF_054177405.1 Leptonychotes weddellii
GCCCGCGCCTTGGCTCCGTTTCTGCAGCTAGCTTCCTGCTCCGATACCTGGGAGCTCTGCCGCACTCAGGCACCCCCAGTCTTTCTGTGACCCGAGGGTCCTGAGACCACACTGTCCCACGAGGGTTCCATGCCCCGTTTAGCCACTGGACCGACATCCCTCAGAGGAGCTGACTTCTAAAAGTTCCGATTTTGTGCTCTGCGGCTCTATCACTTGCCAGAAGCGGCCAA
>NW_027915854.1:0-230 GCF_054177405.1 Leptonychotes weddellii
CGTATTCTTTGCCCATTTTTCTATTTCATTCTCCAGTTGATTTGCAGGAGTATTTTTTGTGGTCTCTGTATTAATTTTTGCCACATGTACTGCAAATACCCCATTTCTTGTTTTCAACTTTGTTGATGGCTTTGTCATATAGAAGTTTAAATATTTGTATAGTCTAAGTATTTTGTGTCTTATTTATTTATTTATTTATCTATTATTTTTTTTAAGATTTTATTTATTTA
>NW_027915855.1:0-230 GCF_054177405.1 Leptonychotes weddellii
GGGGGAGTCAAAAATTATAGGCTTATTTTCAACTGCATGGGGAGCCAGCACTGCTAACCCCTGCCTTGTTCAAAGGTCAATTGTACTTTAGTGAGCTGCAATCAGCAGAATAAAAAATAAAAAATGATAAAATAAAACAGAATCAGATTGTGTCCAAATCAGGGGCACCTGGGTGGCTCAGTCGTTAAGCGTCTACCTTCGGCTGGGGTCATGATCCCAGGGTCCTGGGA
>NW_027915856.1:0-230 GCF_054177405.1 Leptonychotes weddellii
CCTCCCAGGCCGCCAGCTCCAGAAGGCACATTCCTAACCCCCGCACATCCTGCCTCTCCTCCTTTCCTCGTGCGGAAGACAAGGTGGACAGAGGCGCCTTCTGGATCTCACATGCCTCTGTGCTATGCCCATCAAGTAGAAATTTCATGGAAAAGTAACATGCTGACATCATCATGGTGCCCTGGCAGCTGGGGGCTGTATTAGTTTCATGTGACTGTTGGAACGGATTA
>NW_027915857.1:0-1406 GCF_054177405.1 Leptonychotes weddellii
CCAAGCAAGGTGGGATAACACTAATAATACAGAACTTTTCAGCAGTGCTTCCGAAGATATCAGAAACTTCCATTAAAAAAGCAGGTACAGGGGCACCTGGGCGGCTCAGATGGTTAAGCATCTGCCTTCAGCTCAGGTCATGATCCCAGGGTCCTGGGATCGAGCCCCGCATCGGGCTCCCTGCTCAGCGGGGAGCCTGCTTCTCCCTCTCCCTCTGCCTCTCTCCCTGCTCATACTCTCTCTCTCTCTCTCTCTGTATCTCTGTGTCTCAAATGAATAAATAAAATCTTAAAAAAAAAAGCAGGTACAATATTAAAAAAAGTCATATGATACTAGATGAAAAAATTTCCAATTATTTTCTGGGATGAGTTACACATTGGGTAAAATGTGGTAGATGAAGAAAAAAGAAATAAGATTGTACCTAGTGAAAATAAACAGCAACGACAACAAAATATATATTTTTGTTTTCCTCCCATTTCTTGATGGTGCTGTTATTGGCACAGGGCCGATTATAGAGTTGCCAAAAATAAGGGCAAGGCTGTAGCAATGAGAATTAGCTGGAAAAGAAACAAACTTACGGCATTCCCATCAGTTATAATTGTTGTTTTGAGCCATTGTGTGTGTAGAATTTTAAGATACGTAATTTGCTTTTCCTGAGTGAGAACTATTTTTATTTGAAGTATGCTAAAGAAGTTTCCAAATTATAAGAGTATTTTACTAGTTGTAAATACACATAGAGATCAAAGCATGTACTCCATAAATAAATGCTGGTAAAAATTTCTGCCTAGTAACTCGATCGTGAGAGTCATGCAAATATTGATTAGGAATCAAAAAATTTTAATTCTTTTGTTTTCCAAAAGTTGGGTTTACCCTTAACCTAAATTTTCTCATACGTAATAATTACATATTGCATATGTAATAATTACAGTGTTGATAAGAAATGGAACAGAGGAGGACAGTTTGAACAAAATCACGTCAGCCATTTGACACAGTGGGAGATAAATAGAATCAGAGATTACTGGGAGTTTTTAAGAACAAAACACAGGGGGACACCTGGGTGGCTCAGTCGGTTAAGAGCTACCTTTGGCCCGGGTCATGATCCTAAGGTCTCGGGATCGAGTCCTACATCGTGCTCCTTGCTCAGCAGGGAGCCTGCTTCTCCCTCTTTCTCCCTCTGCTTGTGCTCTCTCTGTCAAATAAATAAAAAATCTTAAAAAAAAAAAAAAGAGAACAAAGCACAGGAATAAGAAATGTGCTGCTGTTCCTTTTTTAGGGGGAAATAAATGAATTCCAGTAAGGGAATGGAAATTTGGACATCTTATTTTTGTTCTAGAGGAGCTGAGTTCTGTAAGTGTGTGTTGGAAAACTCTTGAGAGATACTGTAACTCGAGGTAGACATGACAGTA
>NW_027915858.1:0-230 GCF_054177405.1 Leptonychotes weddellii
AAAAAATAATAAAAAGTATTCATTTGTTAAATGCAAACACTTCAAACATGTTTCCGTTTTTCTTCATCTTAAGGCTTATCTGGAGCCTCAACAGACACAAGGGACCTGTGTCCCAGGGGGCAGCTGTGAGCCCCTTGGGCCCAGGTGGAAGAGAGCTGGTTGGAGGGAAGGACGGCCAGCCCAAGCCCTTGGTTGCAAAGGCTAGGGAGAGGGGGCTGGGGAGAGGGGGC
>NW_027915859.1:0-230 GCF_054177405.1 Leptonychotes weddellii
GGGCACATTCTGCATGGAGCACTGGGTGTTATGCACAAACAATGAATCATGGAACACTTCATCTAAAACTAATGATGGAATGTATGGGGATTAAAATAAGAATAAAAAAAACAAAACAAAACAAAAAAAACCAATTTAGGTCATTAGAATAGAAGAATCAAACAGAGGGTGTTGCTAGACTTTAGTTATTGTTCAGAAGACATGGAATAATATGAGGAAGAGAAGTAAAA
>NW_027915860.1:0-230 GCF_054177405.1 Leptonychotes weddellii
ACGATGGACTCTGAAAAACAAACTGAGGGTTCTAGAGGGGAGGGGGGTGGGAGGATGGGTTGGCCTGGTGGTGGGTATTGAGGAGGGCACGTTCTGCATGGAGCACTGGGTGTTATGCACAAACAATGAATCGTGGAACACTTCATCTAGAACTAATGATGTAATGTATGGGGATTAACATAAGAATAAAAAAAAAATAAAATAAAATAAAAAAGTTAAAAAAAAAAAAA
>NW_027915861.1:0-230 GCF_054177405.1 Leptonychotes weddellii
CTTATTTTTAAGACAATTATTTTAGACTGTGTGTTTCCCACTAATGATTATTTCAACCAGTCCTTTTATATACATATGCATTGATTCAAAACATTTTATTTTATGGAAAAATGCAAAACACGAGTGTTTATTTAATAGTCTCCTATCTCTATGTCTGTAGGAGAATTATTAAAAATGGAATGTGTAGGTTCAATAAAACACTAAAGCTATTTAGCTCTTGCTAAAATACC
>NW_027915862.1:0-230 GCF_054177405.1 Leptonychotes weddellii
GAAACAGCCATTTTTAGACATTGCACTGTAGGTAATATGGGACTATGATACCTGAGAAAAGGAAAACAAAGGTGGTGAACCTTATGATTGGCCCTAGATTACCACCTGGAGGCAGTTGCCAGGCTGCAGTGAAGGGAGGGAAAACAAAAATAAAGCCCAGGGTCTCACTACATTTAGTAACTAGAAGAGAGTTCAGGATGACTGAGGAAGCTGCAGAACAACAACAAAAA
>NW_027915863.1:0-230 GCF_054177405.1 Leptonychotes weddellii
AAAAGGAAAGAAAATTATCCTTACTCTGCAAAAGAAATAAATTATTCACTTTAAATAAATAAATAACAAATTATGCATAAGGAAGTCTCTGAATCATCAATTACAAATCAGGAAAGGAAATAGGCAATAGGTGAAGATATCAGGTAGATGACATAGTCCATAAGAAAGGTAACTGAAAGGGGCGCCTGGGTGGCTCAGTCGTTAAGCATCTGCCTTCAGCTCAGGTCATG
>NW_027915864.1:0-230 GCF_054177405.1 Leptonychotes weddellii
GGGTATTGAGGAGGGCACATTCTGCATGGAGCACTGGGTGTTATGCACAAACAATGAATCATGGAACACTACATCTAAAACTAATGATGTAATGTATGGGGATTAACATAAGAATAAAAAAATCAAAAAAAAGAAAAGAAAAAAAAATTCCCTTTTGTCGGGAAGACAAATAATTGCGTGTAGGGCACGTGATAGGTACATGTAGCATACACAGTGTTATACATCAGCCA
>NW_027915865.1:0-230 GCF_054177405.1 Leptonychotes weddellii
ACGATGTCCCCACTGACACCGGGGTGGAGGGAGGGAGCAGGTAATAAAGAGGTAAATGAGAAATACAAACCAGGTACCTTTAGTTATTGGTGTAAGTGCTTTAAAGAAAACAAAACAAGGTAATGTGGAAGTGGGGAGGGAATTATTTTAGATTGGGCAGTAGGAGGGCCTTTCTGATGAGGTAATCTTAGAGCTGAGCCCTGAATATCAAGAAGGAGTTACCATCTGGA
>NW_027915866.1:0-230 GCF_054177405.1 Leptonychotes weddellii
GGTGTATTATGCTAAGTAAAATAAGTCAGAGAGAGAAATACCATATTATCTCACTCATATGTGGAATTTAAGTAAGAAAACAGATCAACATATGGGAAGGGGGAAAAGAAAAAAAGGAGAGAGAGAAATAAGCTATAAGTGACTCTTAACAATAGAGAGCAAACTGAGGTCGGTGGGGAAAGGGCTAGATGGCTGGTGGATATTAAGGAGGGCACTTGTTATGATGAATA
>NW_027915867.1:0-230 GCF_054177405.1 Leptonychotes weddellii
CATATACCCTTTGGAACCAGTATTTTTGTATCCTTTGTGTAAATACCTAGTAGTGCAATTGCTGGGTTGTAGGGTAGTTCTATTTTTAACTTTTTGAGGAACCACCATACTGTTTTCCAGAGATGCTGCATCAGTTTGCCTTCCCACCAAGACCTTTCTCTGCATCTTTTCCAATATCTGTCATTTCCTGTGTTGTTAATTTTAGGCATTCTGACAAGTGTGAGGTGATA
>NW_027915868.1:0-1406 GCF_054177405.1 Leptonychotes weddellii
TGTCAGTTACAACTGGTGACCTGACTTGGGGCAGCCAACAATATGGCTAGGACAATTCGTGCCAAGACTGACTATTCCTAATTAGGCACCCATGTGTTATTTGGTCCATCTAAATAAGTGTTTCAGGTACTCAGAAAACCCCAAAAGGGAATTGAGGTAGGAAAGGTTGAGAGAATATTATCTAAGCACATAAAGTAAACGATGCCGTGGTTTGGTCCTCACTAATAAGGCCGAATGAAGAGAGAGGGCATTGGTCACTGTGGCTAAAACTCTTGTCAGCACATTTCCGAGTATTTTCCCTAATGGTTGGAGGGTTTATGGGTATGGAATTTACCTAGTTCCAAATCAAGAAGAGAACATAAAAACATGTGTAGCTACTGTTATTAAATTTTGAACCATAGTATATCAATTAACTAGGCTGTGTGATAGAGCACTCCAAAACATAGTGGTTTAAACAGCAACCACTTTATGCAGTTCATTATTTTGCATTCTGGCAACTTAGTCTGGAGAGTTGGGTGTTTTTCTGATTTTAGTTAGGTATCTTCATTTTACTATATTTTGCTGCATGTCAGGCTAGGCAGTTTTGCTTCTGGGAGTTGGCTCGTCGTCATTCAGGGAAAATTGACTCTTCTCCATGGTCTTTCATTCTCTAATAGGCTTCCCTAGGCTTAGTCTCTTGGTGGAAGCAAGGTTCTAAAAGAAAGCAGAAATATGGAAAGCTTCTTCTGGCAAACCATCACTTCTGCCACAATCAGCTGGGGAAGACAAGTCCCAAGCCCAGCTCAAATTCAAGGGTGGGGAAATCATCTCCTCCTACTGAATGGAAGGAGATAAAAAACTTGGCAAATAATGTGGATAAACCCCAGGAGAGAGAATTAGTACCATTTTTGCAGTCAGTCAACCAGTGGGGGATGTGACAGCAGCAAGTATCCTTACTTAGCCCCATATTCATTGTTTACACCTTCCTCTTCTAGATCCTATGAGAGAATATGAGAGATTATAGAGGCTCAAGCAGTGTCAATAAAACCACTATCCTATGGCTGAACCCTTATCGTCCCTGAAATAAAATTATGGAAAGTTTGTGTGTGTGTGTAGTACAGACTTATGGAGAAAGTATAACTTAAAAAAAAAAACCAGGATAAGAGAAGGAAAGAGAAGAGAGAGAAAGGGAGGGAGGGAGAGGGAGAGAGTGCTAAGAGAGAAGATCTTAACTGTGTGGTGATGAGATGTTAACTAAACTTGTGATAATCATTTTGCAATATATACATATATCACTGTGTTGTATACCTAAAACTAATACAATGCTGTATGTTATTTTTCAATTAAAAAAGAGTATATATCTTTAGAATCCCAACAAGAGCATATGGGGATGCCCCTCCCTCATATTAATAGTACAGACTTATGGA
>NW_027915869.1:0-230 GCF_054177405.1 Leptonychotes weddellii
GCGGGATTCGATCCAGGGACTCCAGGATCATGACCTGAGCCGAAGGCAGTCGCTTAACCGACTGAGCCACCCAGGCGCCCCCCTGAAGAATTCCTAAACAGAATTCCTAAACCTTCCCATAAAGCTTACTTGATGCGAAATTCTGGTAAATACAGGATTTTACTCCCATCTAGCTTTTGGTCCTTATGCGAATATGGTTATCTAAAATGTAAGCCTCACTCCATTGCAGA
>NW_027915870.1:0-230 GCF_054177405.1 Leptonychotes weddellii
CCCAGTACAAATTTATTGTAGCCGTCCTTGGAGTCGAGGGTAGGGGCAGAGTGATGTGTCTTATACTAAAGACCTGTGGGTTGGAATGGGAGAAGATATTTGCAAATGACACTACAGGTAAAGGGCTGGTATCCAAGATCTATAAAAAAACTTCTCAAACTCAACACCCAAAAAACAAATAATCAAGTCAAAAAGTGGGTAGAAGAGATGAACAGACACTTCTCTGAAGA
>NW_027915871.1:0-230 GCF_054177405.1 Leptonychotes weddellii
AACTGACTGAACCGCCCAGGCGCCCCAGGGGTCATGATATCAACATTGTGCAGGACACATCTGTGGCCAAGAAACATTAAATGAGAGGAGGAAGGACATCAGAGTGTGGGCTACTTTTCATAATGACTGCATTATAGAGACAGCTATTTATGCAGCAAATGACACAGTCACACTTGTCATGAAGCAGAAACTGTAAGACATAATAGGAGAAACAGAAAGAAATCCCACTA
>NW_027915872.1:0-230 GCF_054177405.1 Leptonychotes weddellii
AACACCCAGTGCTCCATGCAGTACGTGCCCTCCTTAATACCCATCACCGGGCTAACCAATCCCCCCTCCCCCCTCCCCTCTAAAACCCTGTTTGTTTCTCAGGTCCATAGTCTCTCATGGTTCATCTCTCCCTCCAATTCCCCCCGCCCATTTTTCCCTTCCTTCTCCTAATGTCCTCCATGTTATTCCTTATGTTCCACAAATAAGTGAAACCATATGATAATTGACTT
>NW_027915873.1:0-230 GCF_054177405.1 Leptonychotes weddellii
TGAAACACACCGTCTCACAAATAATTAATAGCCTACAAATGCAATAATTGTGCCTTAGTCTTGGGGCTGAAGGGAATTCTGAGAAGTTGCTGCAGATGACCATATTCTCTTTGCTTAAAGACCTTAGTCCCTGGTGGTCCTCTGCATAAACATCCTTTTCCCTGCCATTTCTTTTTCTTCCTTCCTTTTTTTTTTTTTTAAGTAGGCTCCACGCCCAGCGTGGAGCCCAA
>NW_027915874.1:0-230 GCF_054177405.1 Leptonychotes weddellii
GGAGGTGGGGAACTCCAACTGCATAAATGGGAGATTTCTCTATCATATTCTATATGTCTCTAATGGAAATGTCTGCATTTTCTGTTCTTTTATCTCTATGGGCTTCCACCTGGATATTTCCTCTTGATCTATCTTCTAGTTTATTAATTCTGCCTTTTGCATGATGTAATTATTAACTTTGTCTATTCCATTTTTCTTTCAGTAATTTTATTTTTATTTGATTTTTTATA
>NW_027915875.1:0-230 GCF_054177405.1 Leptonychotes weddellii
AAGATTTTATTTATATTTCAGCATTTTGATATTAGGTTAATACTATTTTGTTCTTTAAAATACTATCATTGAGCTTTGCGCAGTGGCACTATGGTAGCCAATGAGGTTTATCTGAGGCACGATTATTGCTAATTAAAATACTACCATTGATTCTAAGGTTTAATATGTAGTTTTTGTATAATTTCTTAAATATAGTTTCCAATAATATATCATGTGATAATTAATTGAAT
>NW_027915876.1:0-230 GCF_054177405.1 Leptonychotes weddellii
AGGGCCATCATGGGATATGAGGAAAGGGCTATCACGGGGTGTGAAGGAAGGGTTATCATGGGATATGAGGAAAGGGCTCTCACGGGGTGTGAGGAAAGGGCTATCTCAGGAAGGTGAGGAAAGGGTTATCATGGGATGTGAGCAAAGGGCCATCATGGGATATGAGGAAAGGGCTCTCACGGGGTGTGAGGAAAGGGCTCTCACGGGGTGTGAGGAAAGGGCTACCACAG
>NW_027915877.1:0-230 GCF_054177405.1 Leptonychotes weddellii
GACCAGAATTTTATTAATTTTATTTATACTCTATGACCTTTAAAGTTATACTGTCTTACATTTCAGAAGAACCTTAGACTATTTTCTCTCCTGAAACAAGAGACCTTTCCAACATGCCTAAGAACTAAAACTTTTGCTGAAACCCCTGTACCTCCAGGGAGCTTAGTAATCTGGAAGGAGAGCCCTTCACTCATCAGCCACTTGTTCTACTTGGCAAACCAGCCATCATC
>NW_027915878.1:0-230 GCF_054177405.1 Leptonychotes weddellii
AGCCCAGAGATCTTCTGAAAATGTATCTAACCTCTCCTGTCACTCCATCTTCTGATAATATGGCTCCACTCTCTTCACTGTCTTGCTCAAGGACCATCAGTGGCTCCCTAGTGCCTCCAGGAGAAAGTGCAGACTCTAGCCTGGCACCTACAGCCTTCTCCAATAGAGACCCACCTAGTGCTCCATCTGCCCTGGCCTACGCCTGACACTAGAAGAGAGTCTACAGAGAC
>NW_027915879.1:0-1406 GCF_054177405.1 Leptonychotes weddellii
AAGTTGGGGCGGGGTCCATTGTTGAGGGGATCACTGGTGGCACGCACTGCCCTGTGGGAGGCTGCAGTTTTCAGCGGCGCTTACAGAGTGGGAGACTATGTGTTCTGGAGGATTCAGAGAGGAGCCGACTGTGGCTTCTCTCCTCTGGGGTGGAGGTCTTGGTGCGGACATTTTCCTTTGCTCTGACCTTCCGAAAGGTGCAAAAAGCCATCAGGGAACAAAAGCCCACAAAACCGGTTTCCATGGAGCCCAGCCACTTGATAGAGGGCAGGGCAACTCCATCCAAGCAGGACTGACTGAAAAACAAGGGAGGCCGCTCCCCCAGAAGACAAGCTGGAAGAACAAGAGGACAACAACTCCAGGGTCCCATAAAACTGTAAAACCCCAACACCAGGGGAAAATTAGTATATTAAGCTCCTGGTTTTGCCTCACAGCCTGTGTATTTCTTAGATACAACTTTTCTCTCTTTTTTAATTCGTTCTCATGATTCTTCTGTTTTTTTTTTTCTTACCTACTTATCATTTCAACCAGATGTTTAACATATTCCATAGTAACTTTTTAAGTTGAACTTTTTCACACATATTTTTTTTCTTTTTCTTTTTTTACATATATAGATATAAGCTTCAATGCAGTCCTTTTTTCCCTACTCAATACTACCTTTATGTATATATACCAGTTTTAATTTCCCTGTATCTCTGGGAAGTACTGTTCTCTAACAAAGAGAACAAAATACACCCAGGAAAAGCTGAAACACTCTACCTTGCCCACATAGAGGAATTATAGCCACCTTCCCTGCATACCCGCCCTTTGTTTGTTTTTTGGGTTTTTTTTTTTTTTTTTTGTCATTTTGGGGTTTTGTGTGTGTGTGTTTGTTTATTTTTAATTTTTGTACTTTATAAATCTTATTCTTGGGTTTCATTTTGGCTGGGTGTTTTTGGTGGTGGCTTCCAATTGCTCCAAACTTTCCCAGGGTGCACCTTGCCTGGATTGTGGTTGTTATTTTTGACTGTACATTCCCTCAACCACAACTCAACAGAATGACTAGGAGGAGGAACTCCCAACAAAGAAAACACCCAGAGACAATGGCCTCTCCCGCAGACCTAATGGATATTGATATAAGCAAGATGTCAGAAATAGGCTTCAGGGTAACAGTTATGAAAACGATAGCTAGAATGGAGAAATAGATTAATGGCAACATAGAGTCTCTAAGAGCAGAAATGAGAGCTGAACTGGCAGAACTTAAAAATGCTATCAATGAGATCCAATCTAATCTAGATACTCTAACAGCTAGGGTAAATGAGGCAGAAGAACAAATTAGTGATCTAGAAGACAAACTGATAGAAAAGAAGGAAAACAAGGAGGTCTGGGAGAAATAGCTTAAAATCCATGAAAACAGAATCAGAGAA
>NW_027915880.1:0-230 GCF_054177405.1 Leptonychotes weddellii
AACCAGCTGAGCCACCCAGGCGCCCTCCACCGTGGTTTTGATTAGCATTTCTCGGTTTAGTGATATTTAGTACTTTTTCACGTACCTTTTGGCCGTCTGTATGTCTTCTTTGGAAAAATGTCTACTCAGATCCTCTGTCCACTTTATAATTGGATTGGTTGGTATTTTGTTTTTTGCTTTTGTCTTTTGGGTTTTTTTTTGTTTTGTTTTTGTTGTGTTTTGTTTGCTAT
>NW_027915881.1:0-230 GCF_054177405.1 Leptonychotes weddellii
ACCTTTCAGCTGCCCGTGTGCTCAAACAAGGATATTGATCACATATCCTGTGAACTCCTAGCTGTGGTCAGACTGGCTTGTGTGGACATCTCCTCCAACGAGATCGCAATCATGGTTTCTAGCATTGTTCTGCTGATGACACCTTTCTGCCTGGTTCTCCTGTCCTACATCCAGACCATCTCCACCATCCTAAAGATCCGGTCCACAGAGGGAAGAAAGAAAGCCTTCCA
>NW_027915882.1:0-230 GCF_054177405.1 Leptonychotes weddellii
AAAAGTAATGTCTATTTTAATATGAGCCCGTCTGGAATTAACTTTGTCTGCCTGTGCCTATGTTTGATATTCAGGGTGTAGTAATTTCGTATCAGCATTCCAGATATGTAACTAGCTCAAGAGCACCCAGTTAGGTAGCAGACCCTAGTGCAGCCACATTTTCCTACCCCAAGTCAGCTGAGACTCACTGGCATATCACTGAACCTGTACTCACACACTTCCTATAAGAG
>NW_027915883.1:0-230 GCF_054177405.1 Leptonychotes weddellii
GTCTCTTTATGGGCTTCTGCCAGGTGCACAGGATTGTTGTTCATATTTGCACTCTACTTGCTGATGACATTTTAGGAAACAATCCCCTCCTAGTTTAAAAATGCTAAGTAAAATTATTTATGCTAGTTGGAGTCTCACAGTGCAAAGTTTTTGAGGTATAAAAATTAAATTCCATCTACCACTGAGAAGAAAAATTAAGCAAATACAACAAAACTTTCATTAAAGACATA
>NW_027915884.1:0-230 GCF_054177405.1 Leptonychotes weddellii
GAACAAACCTTCAAAAAGCAAGAAATGGATACAGGATCTAGTTACAATGTAGCTGTAAAGTGCTGCCTTGTCTTTGCCCCCTGCTCAAAATAAAGCTGTTACCTTTCTAGCCCTGTCCGCCATGGTGCTTAGCAGCCAGGGATGCATGGTCTCAGACATGTTTACCAAGTAAAACACTGACTTGAGGGGCGCCTGGGTGGCTCAGTCATTAAGCGTCTGCCTTCGGCTCA
>NW_027915885.1:0-230 GCF_054177405.1 Leptonychotes weddellii
AAATGAGATGAGGAAAGGTACGACCTAGGAGCTTTCGGCTTTGACCCTCAGGGGCGAGCAGAGTGGTCTTCTTGGTCAGTGTTCCCAGGATAGCCAATTAGCATATTAAACTCTGCCGAGTTGCTCCGTCATATTTCGAAACACCAAGAAATCCCCTTTTCTCCACCCCACCGCAAGATCAGGAACCGAAATAGTCCACCGAGTTACACTGCACAGAATTCAGAGGACTC
>NW_027915886.1:0-230 GCF_054177405.1 Leptonychotes weddellii
ATGTCTGACGCGCAGGGGCAGGGACAGGGGTGGGGAGACGGGGTTTCAGCAAGGGGAGCAGGAGAAGAGGCTCATCTGTCAGGGAGTGAAACACACGGAAGAAAAGGAAGATTGAAGGAAAGGGAAAAAGAGACAGCATGGAGCTACACACCGTGCATGCATGTTCACACAGATGTGCACACCCTTGCTCATGTGTACATGCATGTAGATGCAGGGTGTGCATGCACGCA
>NW_027915887.1:0-230 GCF_054177405.1 Leptonychotes weddellii
CAACACCTACAAGGGGCACCATCTGGAAGATCTTCATGAACAAGGTGACTGGCACCTCTGTCAGGTTCATCCAAGAGCCAGCTGGATGAACGGCACTAGAGGGTGACAGGCAACTAACAGGAGGAGCAGAGCTCCCAAGGCAGGAAGGTGCTGGACCTACTCAGGATGGTGCAGGACATCAGTGCAGCTGTGCACAGATGGAGGAAGATCAGCATGATTTGTCAAGGGGA
>NW_027915888.1:0-230 GCF_054177405.1 Leptonychotes weddellii
TCTTTCATCCTGATCATTACCCAAGAAGGAGCTGAGAGCTGATGATGCCTTTCTGAGGACAGAGATACTCAATAGCCAAATTTCCTTACTACTGTGTGTGGCCCAGGATGTGATAAGAGAGGTAGACAAAAATATTTTCGAGTCGATTTTTGCCAAGGCTGTCCCACCACTTAAAAAACCCGGTAAATAGTAGATGCTTATAAATAGTACAGGACATTGAAAGTCCTTCA
>NW_027915889.1:0-230 GCF_054177405.1 Leptonychotes weddellii
CTTTGTGTTTTATCTTTACTGCAAGTATGTGAAACATTATATGATGAGATAAAAGTTAATTCTTACCTACTTAATGCAGTGGGAATACTTAAAAATTATAGGTTAATGAAAGATCACTTTATTTCTGTTTCCCCCTTCCCAAGATGAAAAGAAGTAGATTATTGGGGAGCACCTGGGTGGATCAATCGGTTAAGTATCCGAGTCTTGATTTCAGCTCAGGTCCTGATCTC
>NW_027915890.1:0-1406 GCF_054177405.1 Leptonychotes weddellii
CCTTTAAGTAAGATATAATGTCCTTCCTCATCTCTTATTACAGTCTTTGGTTTAAAATCTAATTTATCTGATATAAGGATTGCCACCCCAGCTTTCTTTTGGTGTCCATTAGCATGGTAAATGGTTTTCCACCCCCTCACTTTCAATCTGGGGGTGTCTTTGGGTCTAAAATCAGTCTCTTAAGGACAGCATACCACTGGGTCTTGATATTTTATCCAATCTGATATGCTGTGTCTTTGATTGGGGCATTTAGCCCATTTACATTCAGGGTAACTATTGAAAGATACGAATTTACTGTCATTGTATTGCCTGTAAGGTGACTGCTACTGTATATTGTTTGGGTTCCTTTCTGGTCTATGTAGCTTTTAGGCTCTCTCTTTGCTTAGAGGACCCCTTTCAAGATTTCTTGTAGGGCTGGTTTTGTGTTTGCAAATTCCTTTAGTTTTTGTTTGTCCTGGAAGCTTTTTATCTCTCCTTCAATTTTCAATGACAGCCTAGCTGGATACAGTATTCTTGGCTGCATATTTTTCTCATTTAGCACTCTGAATATATCATGACAGTCTTTCTGGCCTGCCAGGTCTCTGTGGATAGGTCTGTTGCCAATCTAATATTTCTACCATTGCACAATGGTTACAGATCTCTGATCCCGAACTGATTTCAGGATTTTCTCTTTATCTCTGAGACTCATAAGTTTTCCTATTAGATGTCAGGTTATTGACCTATTTTTATTGATTTGAGGGGGGTTCTCTGTGCCTCCTGGATTTTGATGTCTGTTTCCTTCCCCAAATTTGGAAAGTTTTCTTGTATAATTTGCTCCAATATACCTTCTTCCCCTCTCTCTCTTTCTTCTTCTGGGATCCCAATTATTCTATATTGTTTCATCTTATGGTATCATTTATCTCTGGAATTCTGCCCTTGTGATCCAGTAGTTGTTTATCTCTCTTTTTCTCAGCTTCTTTATTTTCCAGCATTTGGTCTTCTATATCACTAATTTTCTCTTCTGCCTCATTTATCCTAGCAGTTAGAGCCTCCATTTTTTATTGCACCTCATTAATAGTCTTTTTGATTTCAACTTGGTTAGATTTTAGTTCTTTTATTTCTCCAGAAAGGGTTTCTCTAATATCTTCCATGCTTTTTTCAAGCCCAGCTAGTATCTTCAAAATCATCTTTCTGAACTCTAGTTCCAACATCTTACTCATGTCCATATTGATTCAGTCCCTGACAGTCAGTATTGCCTCTTGTTCTTTTTGTTGAGGTGATTTTTTCCGTCTTGTTATTTTGTCCAGAGGTGAATAGATGAATGAGAGAAGAAAATGCTAACAGGAGAATAACAACCCCAGGCAAATATACACTAAACAAATCAGAGGAGACCTGAAACCAGAGGAAAAGAAAAGGAAAGAGAGAGG
>NW_027915891.1:0-230 GCF_054177405.1 Leptonychotes weddellii
TGAGGGAGTATTTTAAATTCACATAACTAACTTGGAATAAGTTATCGCTGAGGAACTGAAGAACTTAATATTATTTTGTGCTTCAGGGGAAAAAATTGACACTGAGTGCTATAAATATATCAAAATCTAATCCAATTTAATGGAATGGGCACAAAAATCTCCCCGGGGGAGTTCCCAAATTCCATGTTCTGAATACTTGGTTTTGTCTTTGGATTTTTAGTCAGTAAAAA
>NW_027915892.1:0-230 GCF_054177405.1 Leptonychotes weddellii
CCCAGCAAGTATCCTGATAGGCTCTGACTCGCCACATTGCCATCTTCATTTGCCCAAACATATTTGCTTTCCCAAAGTGACATTTTCCTGACAATCCAATTTATAGGCATTAACTTATGGCTCATTAGAATTTTTCCAAAATGCAGTTCTGTTCATGTTACTGAGTTTTGTATTTATGCATTTTAAATATCTGGATCTTTTCACTATTGCTTATCCACTATATTAGAAGA
>NW_027915893.1:0-230 GCF_054177405.1 Leptonychotes weddellii
GATAGGTTCTTGACATGATAGAAGGTTGTCAAGACTAGAGAAGTATCTTTCAGAGTAAGTTCCTTTACTCTCTCATCCCAGTACTCTCTCAAGGGGCAAGTATGTATTCTCTTCAGGTACCTTACATATTTTATATGCTTAATCATGGTTGTTTGATGTGCAAATAATCTTTGAATGAATGAAGAGCTCCCTATCTTTGCACAGTTGCTTAATATAACTTAATATATGTA
>NW_027915894.1:0-230 GCF_054177405.1 Leptonychotes weddellii
CACATAAATGCACTGTCTTCTGAGGATTAGCGTTGTAATACCGGGAAATCCAAGTTGTGCATATGTCACGTGTCTTTAAGTCTCAAAAGCAGTCCACTGACCGGCCCCTGCGCGTCCTGCCGGATAACAGAATCCTCCATCGGGGGACCCCACATCCCCTTTTCACTGCACCACGGCTGAACTGCAATGGGGGTGACAGACTGAGGGTGATCCCCGGACTCTCCCTTGCC
>NW_027915895.1:0-230 GCF_054177405.1 Leptonychotes weddellii
AAAAGATATATTCATTCTACACTACAACTACTAGTTGGAGACTTCAGTATCCCACTCTCATAAGAGATAGAAGAACCAGAGAGAAAGTAAAGAGGGAGCTAGAGGACTTGAACTGCACAATAAACCAAGTAGATCTAACAGACATCGCAGAACACTGTGCCCAAAAACAGAACCCATGTTCTTCTCAAGGGCACACAGGCCATTCTCCAGAGTGGACCATATACCAGATG
>NW_027915896.1:0-230 GCF_054177405.1 Leptonychotes weddellii
CAAAGGAAGGAACAAAACCCTGAGTGTGGTCTGGGAAATCTGGAAGGAGTCATCCTCACCCAGGAAGAGGAGGTGTCCGTAGTTCTCTAACATCACATCCCTGTACAATTCCCGCTGAGTGTGGTTCAGGCATCCCCACTCCTCCTGGGAGAATTCTATGGCCACATCCCTGAATGTCAGCAGTCCCTGCAATAAATACCACAGTTACCAAGTGGCCATTGGCAGAGTTC
>NW_027915897.1:0-230 GCF_054177405.1 Leptonychotes weddellii
GAGACTTCCACTTTGACCTTATCTGGTTTCTTTTTTTTTTTTTTTTTAAGATTTTTATTTATTTATTTGACAAAGACACAGCGAGAGAGGGAACACAAGCAGGGGGAGTGGGAGAGGGAGAAGCAGGCCTCCCGCAGAGCAGGGCCTGATGCAGGGCTCCATCCCAGGATCCTGATCCCAGGACCCTGGGATCCTGACCTGAGTGGAAGGCAAACGCTTAACGACTGAGC
>NW_027915898.1:0-230 GCF_054177405.1 Leptonychotes weddellii
AATGTATGGGGATTAACATAAGAATAAAAATAAATAAATAAATAAATAAATAAATAAATGTATGCAAATTAAAAGAATAAACCATTTCAAGAAATGCAAAAAAAAAAAAAAAAAAGAATTGGTATTTCACATTGGAGGCATTGCAATAGCAGGAACGACATAGGTAGGCAGGTCCCTGAAACGAGGGTATATCCTCAGACAGTGGAACAGGAGTACATGGATACACAGTA
>NW_027915899.1:0-230 GCF_054177405.1 Leptonychotes weddellii
CAGGCTTCCCGCCAAGCAGGGAGCCTGATGCGGGGCTGGATCCCAGGACCCTGGGATCATGACCTGAGCGGAAGGCAGACGCTTAATGACTGAGCCAGCCAGGCGCCCCCCGATATTGTTGAAGGTTAACAAAGGCAATAAGAAAAAAATAATCAGTATGATATTTGGAGAAAATATCAAGTTATTTTTAGTATGTTATCATTTTTCACTGGATTTTATAACTAGGAAGC
>NW_027915900.1:0-230 GCF_054177405.1 Leptonychotes weddellii
ATGTCAATTTATTAAAATGGTAATAGACCCGTTCTATGTTCATATAAATAATTTTAGAAAAATTTTATTTTCTAGAAGAGGGCAGGATGCGGTTCTGTTGCCCTCACCCCGTTGTAAACCCCACAGCCCCAGACCCGCCTTTGCTCCGTGCACCCGGGTCTCTGCAGAGGCAGCTGCGGCCCAGGCCTCACACTTGGGGCGCAGGCTGGCCAGAGAGGACCCCCTGCAGA
>NW_027915901.1:0-1406 GCF_054177405.1 Leptonychotes weddellii
GGCTGCCTGCTCCACGGGAAGCCTGCTTCTCCCTCTCCCACTCCCCTGCTTGTGTTCCCTCTCTCACTGTGTCTCTCTCTGTCAAATAAATAAATAAAATCTTAAAAAAAAAAAAAGCCACTTCTTTTGTTTATCCATTCATTTCAAAGAAATTCATTTCTTTTTTTTTTTTTTAAAGATTATATTTATTTATTTGAGAGAGAGAATGAGAGACAGCACAAGAGGGAAGAGGGTCAGAGGGAGAAGCAGACCCCCCGCTGAGCAGAGAGCCCGATGCGGGACTCGATCCCGGGACTCCAGGATCATGACCTGAGCCAAAGTCAGTCGCTTAACCAACTGAGCCACCCAGGCGCTCCCAAAGAAATTCATTTCTTTCAAAAGAAAGAAAAAAAAAAAAGCCACACGTTTGACTAGTTGCTGTCTGACTTTTCTGAGTATTCTGTCTTTGTGTAATAAGATTACAGGGTTGATGGATAGAGGAATTTTGCTGTTTGTTTGGGTTTTTTTTAAAGATTTTTATTTATTTATTTGACAGAGAGAGACACAGAGAGAGAAGGAACACAAGCAGGGAGGGAGAGGGAGAAGCAGGCTTCCCGCAGAGCGGGGAGCCTGATGCGGGACTCGATCCCAGGACCGTGGGATCATGTCCTGAGCCGAAGGCAAACGCTTAACGACTGAGCCACCCAGGCGCCCCTGCAGTTTGTTTTTTAAACTCTTGCTCCCTGATATTTTCCTCACTTTGCAATACACATATATTGTACTTTAAAGAGGTTCTTATAAGGCACATTATTTTTCAAGTCATTTCCTCATTTGTTATACTGTCAAAACTACTTTTTCTTTGTTCAGTCTTTAGAGATTCTCAAGCTTAGTTTTAAATTTTCCTAACTTTCAGATTCTCTCAATGTGTTAATCTTTTTAAAGGATTTTGGATGAATCTTTTTTATGGAGCAAGTAATTGAATTTGAAAGCATGACTATTTATACTTTTTCGAAAATACATTTTTGTTAAAAGGTTTTAAATTGTAGCACCTGGGTGGCTCAGTCGTTAAGCGTCTGCCTTCGGCTCGGGTCGTGATCCCAGGGTTCTGGGATCGAGCCCCGCATCGGGCTCCCTGCTCGGCAGGAAGCCTGCTTCTCACTCTCCCACTCCCCCTGCTTGTGTTCCTGCTCTCGCTATCTCTCTCTGTGTCAAATAAATAAATAAAATCTTTTTTTTTAAAGATTTTATTTATTTATTTGAGAGAGAGAGAGAGAATGAGAGACAGAGAGCATGAGAGGGAGGAGGGTCAGAGGGAGAAGCAGACTCCCTGCCGAGCAGGGAGCCCGATGCGGGACTCGATCCCGGGACTCCAGGATCATGACCTGAGCCGAAGGCAGTCGCTTAACCAACTGAGCCACCCAGGCGCC
>NW_027915902.1:0-230 GCF_054177405.1 Leptonychotes weddellii
ATGCCCAAGTACCCAGTACAGTTCATTAGTAGTTAATTGCATTCATTTCGGGTTTATTTTTCCTAAATTTTCTTGTGCATGAATGAACAGATAAATGTATATCTCCTTATATTGCCTTAACTATTACATGAAAGGTAACATACCACAGATGCTTTTGGTACTTTGCTTTTTGTTTTTTCCTTTAAAAATTATAATCCAGGGCGCCTGGGTGGCTCAGTTGGTTAAGCAAC
>NW_027915903.1:0-230 GCF_054177405.1 Leptonychotes weddellii
AGGGAGGGACTTGGAACGATGAAGTGTCTTCTCGAAAGGCTGTCGGGGGCAGGGGTCAGCAGGGTGAGCTGGGTTTCAGCTGGGGCGAGGAGGGAAGGTCAGGGGGAGGGTAGTTGGAGGACGGACCGTGAGTCCCAAGAGCACAGTGGGAAGGTGAGGGGGTGAGGGGAGGAGTGAGAATGGGGTCAGTTAGAGGATTGAAGAGCTGTGTGGAGACAGCTAGTTCACGG
>NW_027915904.1:0-230 GCF_054177405.1 Leptonychotes weddellii
GCCTGTTGCCATGGTTCCCAAATGTCTTTGCCGGAGGTGGAATTGCCCCGCCCTTGCCCCTCTGGGCTAAGTAATCTGCTCGGGTTTGCTCTCGGGAGCTTTTGTTCCCTGCAAGCTTTCCCTTCGGCTTTGGAGGACGAGAGTGAAATGGCGGCCTCCCAGTCTTGGCCCCGGTGGAGCCGAGAACTGGGGGCCCCACTCCTCAGTCCATCCCCAGAGAAAAGCAGTCA
>NW_027915905.1:0-230 GCF_054177405.1 Leptonychotes weddellii
GGGGCGCCTGGGTGGTGCAGTCAATTAAGCGTCTGACTCTTGATTTCTGCCCAGGTCATGATCTCAGGGTCCTGGGATCAAACCCCACATCAGGCTCCACATCCAGTGGGGAGTCTGTTTGAGATTCTCTCTCACCCTCACCTTCCACTCCTCCACCTGCTCATTTTCTCTCTCTCTAAAATAAATAAATAAAATCTTAGAAAAAAAGAATTAAAGTTATCCTTTCACAC
>NW_027915906.1:0-230 GCF_054177405.1 Leptonychotes weddellii
GGCATGACCCCTTGGTCTTGAGAAGTGCTGAGCTGGATCTAGTTGAAAGAAAGCCCCTTCTAGCTGCTGCTTTGAGCCCTGGTTGGGAGTCTAGGGCCCTGAGTCCAAGTCCTGGGCCCTGTATGAGCTCTCATGCATTCATTCTTCTTTTTTTTTTTTAAATAAAAATTTATTTTAAATCCAAATTTATATCTTAAGTATCATGTAAAAAGTATTTCATCTGTAGATTA
>NW_027915907.1:0-230 GCF_054177405.1 Leptonychotes weddellii
GAAAGGATAACTTTAATTCTTTTTTTCTTTTTAAGATTTTATTTATTTATTTTAGAGAGAGAGAAAATGAGCAGGTGGAGGAGTGGAAGGTGAGGGTGAGAGAGAATCTCAAACAGACTCCCCACTGGATGTGGAGCCTGATGTGGGGTTTGATCCCAGGACCCTGAGATCATGACCTGGGCAGAAATCAAGAGTCAGATGCTTAATTGACTGCACCACCCAGGCGCCCC
>NW_027915908.1:0-230 GCF_054177405.1 Leptonychotes weddellii
AGAGGTTGCTGCTTGTGTTCTCCTTTAGGACTTTGATGGATGCCTGTCTCACATTGAGGTCTTTCATCCATTTTGAGTTTATCTTTGAGTATGGTGTAAGAGAATGGTCCAGTTTCATTCTTCTGTATATAGCTGTCCAGTTTTCCCAGCACCCTTTATTGAAGAGACTATCTTTTTTCCATTGCATATTTTTTCCTGCTTTGTCAAAGATTATTTGACCATAGAGTTAA
>NW_027915909.1:0-230 GCF_054177405.1 Leptonychotes weddellii
CTCTTACCACACAGAGTCAAGTGGGATCCATAGCCATAGGGGCTATACCCATCCTAAATGGTGGGTGCTACCTCTCCTGCTGTCAGCAAGGGGATTTATTCCAAATTAATCCTCTGCTTTTTTGAGTCTTTGAGTCACTTAGATTCAGACTCTTAGGTGGGACCATGTGATTTGCTGAGTAGATGTCACATGCCCTTGTTGTTGCTGCCGGGAAACTGGGTAAGAAAATA
>NW_027915910.1:0-230 GCF_054177405.1 Leptonychotes weddellii
GGTGGTATATATATACAATGGAATATTATATAGCCATCAAAAAGAATGAGATCTTGCCATTTGCAATGACGTGGATGGAACTGGAGGGTATTATGCCGAGTGAAATAAGTCAAACAGAGACAGACATGTATCATATGATCTCACTGATATGAGGAATTCTTAATCTCAGGAAACAAACTGAGGGTTGCTGGAGCGGTGGTGGATGGGAGGGATGGGGTGGCTGGGTGATA
>NW_027915911.1:0-230 GCF_054177405.1 Leptonychotes weddellii
CCTAACAGGTTAACACCCTCCCTGAGATTGGTGAGAATCTCAACCCCTCGAGATCCCGCTTTCTGGACTTCTCTGCATGTGTGGGCTTAGGACAGAGTCCAAAAGTCTCTTAGTTGGTCTAAAAGACTCTTCACACTCAACTTCTGCTGCTTCCTCCTATGACCTCTATCATTCCAGTCAAACTGAACTACTTGCAATCCTCAGGATGCTTCTTCCAGATTCTTTACACA
>NW_027915912.1:0-12807 GCF_054177405.1 Leptonychotes weddellii
GAGGAGGGCACATTCTGCATGGAGCACAGGGTGTTATGCACAAACAATGAATCATGGAACACTACATCTAAAACTAATGATGTAATGTATGGGGATTAACATAAGAATAAAAAAAAAATAAAGTAATATCTACCATTGCAAACAGGAAAAAAAGAAAGTAAACAGCCAATACTAGAAGATTCAACTAATGATATACCACCCAATATGATCATATGAAGTCATTAAAAATTACTTATGGAGATTATGTAGCACTCTGGATAAAATACATAAAATTTTTAAATGAGAAAAGAAATGTAATATATGACTGCAAAAATGAAAAATTTATTTTATATGGGAAAGGTAATTCAAACAAAAATAGTTGTGCTAAGATCATAGGACCAACAAATACTTCATTTTTTAGCATCAGCATTTTATTGGTTTTCAACTTGACATGATAAAAAGTCAAGCAAGCAGAATCCCTCATGGTCCATGCTAGTTGAGCAAAGTGCATCAGACTGCAGGAACAGATGAGCAGAAATACTCTTGTACTAGGTGCTAAATTAAAGTATGAGAAACCAAAGTAACCACCAATAATTAGAAGGACACTTTGACTCGGGGCTGGTGACCCCTGGGCCTCCCTGTGGCATTAGCATCAGTGACCACTTACCTTTCTGATAACAGATTCTCCTTCCACTGCTTCTGTGTTAAGACATTGCATTAGGTTTGCTCACAGCCCCCTGATTTCCTATCTGTCTCTGAGCTCCGGGCTCTTGTTCTAGGCTATTCACCTGCTCATTCTCTTATATGTTGATCTGACATGCCATGTCCCCTGCAACCTGCCCCTGCCTGACTTCCCCTGCTCTCCCGGCATCTGGGTGTGCCCTTGCTCTTCAGTCCATCAGTCACATGGCTCTCAGTCCCCTCGCCCTGACTGCAGGCTCCAGCCTCACGGCCAGCATTCTCCTGCACCTCCACCTTAGACCTTCCACTGTCCAAACTGCACCCAGGACTTGATGCTACCCACACAGGCGAGTTACTCACATCTACAATCTTTCCCAGGTAAGGTGAAAAACAGAAAAAGTGCATCAAAAGCCCCAGAATAAATATAAGTACCTTCCAGGCCTTTACTTCACCTGCAAAAGGGAATATCACCTGAGTAGTGATAATTTTTGAAGGACGTTACCAAAAGAGAAAAATAAGAGAAAGTTATCCCTTAAAACTGGCCTCTTAGTTTGGTTGCTCCATAATATAAGTGAATACCAGTAAGTACAAATTCTCTCCTTGGGAACAAAACTAGATGCAATAGTGAAGTTTTTAAAAGCCTACTCTAACTTTCTAAGATAGTATAAAAGTACATAATACTTTTTATTTTAAACACAGTAGCAGATCTATACCAGAAACATAGCTCACTTA
Organism: Leptonychotes weddellii; assembly: GCF_054177405.1. Taxonomy (NCBI): domain Eukaryota; kingdom Metazoa; phylum Chordata; class Mammalia; order Carnivora; family Phocidae; genus Leptonychotes; species Leptonychotes weddellii. The sequence continues at coordinate 1,393 of NW_027915912.1, forward strand.
TCCTTAAACTAAGAAATACAAATCTTTCAGGACTCATCTACCCACTAAATGAAGAGAAATAAGGAATGGAAGGAATGGAGTTACCTGCATATGGGTACTGGTAGGGTACAGCATAAGCCTGCCCGTTTGCAGCATAGACAACTTGAGTTCCTGGAGGGTATACACCACTGTATGGACCATAGCCATATGCCTGCTGAAAAGAAATAGGCCCATCAGAAATACAATTTTGAAATTCAGCATCAATTTGTAATAAAAATTCTCAACAAAGTGGGTGGAGAGGGAATGTAATTCAACTTAATAAAGGTCATATATGACAAGCCTACAGCTTACATCATATTCAACAGTGAAAAGTTCAAAGCTTTCCTCTAAGATCAGGAACAAGACAATAAGATGCCCACTCTTACCACTTTTATTCAACATCATAATCAAAGTCCTGGAGAAAAAGAAATGAAAGGCAAATAAATTGAGAAGTAATAGTAATAGTAATTGAGAAGGAATAGTAAAACTGTCACTATTTGCAGATGATATGATATTATACCTAGAAAACTCTAAAGAAAACTACCAAAAAACTATTAGAACTAAAAAAAGGAATTCAGTGAAGTTACAGGATACAAAATCAATATATACAAAACTGTTGTGTTCCTATACACTAATAACTATCAGAATGACAAATTAAGAAAACTATCCCATTTACAATTATATCAGAAACAGAAAAACCTAGGATTAAATTTAACCAAAGAAGAGAAAGACCTGTACACTGAAAGCCATGAGACACTGAAGAAAAAAAAAAAAATTGAAGGAAACACAAATGAAAAAAATATTCTATGCTCATGGACTGTAAGAATAGTTAAAATGTCCATACTATCCAGAGCAATCTACAGGTTCAATGCAATCGCTATCAGAATTCCAGTGGTATTTTACCCCCAGAAACAGAACGAACAATTCTACAGTTTGTATGGAACCACAAAAGACCCCAATAGCCAAACAACATTAAGGGAAAAAACATCAAAGCAGGAGACATCACACTCACCAATTTCAAACTGTATGACAAAGCTACAGTAATCAAAACAGTATGATACTGGCATAAAAACACACAGACAGATCAATGGAACAGAACAGAGAGCCTAGAAATAAACCCACACATACATGGTCAATTAATTTATGACAAAGAAGCCAAGAATACACTATAGGGAAAGGACAGTCTCTTCAATAAGTGGTGTTTGAAAAACTGGACAGCCACATGTACAGAATGTAACTGAAACACTATCTTATATCATATACAAATTACTATTGTTTTGGGGTGCCACAAAACACACCCATAAAATGGGCAAACTTAATTGATAAATCTTGTGTGTTCTGACTGCTCCACCAGCTACTAGTTCCTGTCTCTCTCCCTCTCAGGCCTTCCTATTTCCTGAGACACAACAATATGGAAATGAGGCCAATTAATAACCCTACAATGGGCTGGCTCAGTCAGTTAAGTGTCTGCCTTTGGCTGAGGTCATGATCCCAGGGTCCTGGGACCAAAGCCCTCAATCGGGCTCGAGCAGGAAGCCTGCTTCTCCCTCTCCCTCTGCTGCTCCCCCTGCTTGTTTGTTCTTTCTCTCTCTCTCTGTCAAATAAATAAATAAATAAAATCTTAAAAAAAAAAAAAAACTACAATGGTCTCTAAGTGGTCAAGTGAAAGGAAGAGTCGCATGTCTCTCTCTTTAAATCAGAACCTAAGAATGATTAAGCTTAGTGAGGAAGGCATGTGGAAAGCCAAGACAGGCCAAAAGCTGGGCCTCTTGTACCAAGCAGTTAGCCAAGTTGTGAACGCAGAGGAAAAATTCTTGAAGGAAATTAAAAGTGTTACTTGGGCGGTGCCTGGGTGGCTCAGCTGGTTAGGCATCCGACTCTTTATCAGGTCATGATCTCAGGGTCGTGAGATGGAGCCCCACATTGGGCTCCATGCTCAGTGCAGAGTCCACTTGAGATTCTCTCTCCCTCTCCCTGTGTCCCTCCCCCTATTCATGTTCTCTCTCTCTAAAATAAATAAATAAAATCTTTAAAAGTGCTACTCCAGTGAACATACAAATGGTAAGCAAAACAGCCATATAGCTAATATGGAGAAAGTCTGAGTAGTCTGGATAGATAGAAAGTCAAACCAGTCCAACATTCCCTTAAGCCAAAGCCTAATCCTGAGCAAGGCCCTGACTCACTTCAATTCTGTGAAGGCTGAGAGAGGTAAGGAAGCCAGCCTAGCAGCAGAACCCCCTCTAGCAATTTTCAGCAGTTCCGGGAAGGAGAATATGAAGGACTAGGAATGTTGCTGGGTGGGAAGACCCTGAGGTCTGAGACCTCGGCAGGTGAGTGGCAGTCTTCCAGCAGCACATGTCTGTGAATGGGCATTGCGAGACATGGGCAATGGACCCACCTTCCCTGACCAAGTGAATGACTGCTATATTCTGGGAAATCTGGAGACAAAAGGCCCAGCCTTCTTTACGAGCTCACAGGTGGTGGGGGGGAGGGCGAGGAGGACAGATATGCTTACAGACAATTACAATTACTGTTGCCATGTGACAAGTACTGTATGTGGCACAAGGGAGAATAGGTTGCTGCTGTCAGACAAATAGCTGCATAGTTTAAACCTGTCATCTTATAAAAACAGGACACAGGAGTTACGCTTCTGGAAGATGGCAAAGATGTAGGGAACAAAGATGTTCCCTATTCTTCCTACTAAGTACAACTGAAAACCCTGAACATAATATATAAAACAAACATAAAGAGACTCTGAAAGATGGCAAGAAGGTGGCACACTGGCTAGGGACCTCAGGACCCTAAGAAGGACAGATGGTGAGCTCCCTGGGTTTCCTTTTTGCCTCCTATATCCTCGACTAACTAAAGGAGAAGACAAGAACCAGTAAGTACAGACAAAAAGGCCCCCAAGAAAAGCCTGCTCTCTCTACCCAAAAAACCTTGGGAGGAAAGGGGCAATCTGGCAAGAAAGACCATTTTTAGGCAGTAACTGTTCTACTCCAGTCCAACACTACAGAAATAACTGTGGCCCCACCCCAACTCCCACCAGCAAGGCCAAGTATACAGAGTGAGCTTCCATGTTTGGCAGGCTGTAATAAGGCACCCTCCCCCCGCCACCCCTGTCCCAAGTTGTGTCAGAGAAGGCCAAGTAGGGAGCTGAGAATTTCATCCCTGCCAGATGGAGACCATGTAAGAAGCCAGAACTCCCACCTCTGTCCAGCACAAACCAGGTGCCCCTCCCAGACCCATGGGATGCAATCAGCAGAGACCTAGTGGAAAGCACAGTATCAGTGGAAGCTAGTGGGGAGCAGTAAAGAGGAACCCTCCAATTCCCACATAGGCTGGTGTCAGCAGAGACCTGGAGGAGGGCCTAAATTCCCAACCCTCCCGACAAGGAGGTGACAAGAAACCCAACCCCTGGGAGTTTGGCTCAGTGGAGAACCTGCACTTCCATCCCTACATGGCAGCAACAGAGTAACTCCCTCTTCACCCACAAGAACAGCATTGGAAGGGAGTACACTAAAATACAAGATTTAAGTAAGATTCAGTCTCATTAATACTTAAAATGCCCAAGTTTCGATAAAAAATCATTTGTCCTATCAAGTATCAGGAAGATCTCAAAATGAATAAAACAACAAAAGAGATTTTTAAAGATTTTCTTTATCTGAGAGTGAGACAGAGAGCACGAAAGAGGAAGCATAAGCCGGGGGGACGTGCAGAGGGAGAAGTAGGCTCCCCAATAAGCAGGGAGCCTGATGCGGGGCTCAATCCCAGGACCCCGGGATCATGACCCTAAGCTGAAGGCAGACGCTTAACTGACTGAGCCACCCAGGAGCCCCTCTAGGAAGCTTTTTAAAGCAGCTATCATAAAAATATTTCAAAAAGCAATTATGAACACATCTGAAATACATTTTAAAAAAGTCTACGCAAAAACAGAAAATCTCAGGAAAAACAATGTAAAGATATATACACATATTTATATATTTTCAAGATATAAAAAATAAAATGAAAATTTGAGGGAAAAAATTATATAAAAAATACCATAAGTGAGCTTAACAACAGAATAAAGATGAGAAAAAGAATCAGTAAACAGGAGTATAAATTGAAGAGAAAAAAGACTGATGAAAAGAAAATGAACAGAATCTGAGACATGTGGGATATCTAACATTCATGTCATCAGTTTCAAAAGAGAAAGGAGGTGGGACTGAAAAAACATTTCAGAAATAATGGCCTAAATTTTACCAAATTTAGCAAGAACCATAAACCTACATATTCAAAACTGAACCAAACAAGATAAACCTCCCCCAAAATCCATACCAAAACACATTATAGTCAAACTTCTCAAAACTAAGCACAAAGAAAGCAGCTAGGAAAAACAATGTACTAAATACATGGGGGAAAAAATTTAAATGATAAGATTTATCCTCAGAAACCATAAAGGCCAAAGAAAACAGCACACACTTGCCAAATGTTCAAAGAAATATCAACTCAGAATTCTACACTAGTGAAAATATCCTCCAAAAATTAAGAAGAAATCAAGATATTCTCAGATGAAAGAAAACAGAATCTGTTGCCAGCTGATCTATCCCAAGAGAATGGCAAAAGGAAGTTCACTAAACAAAAAGTAAACAATAAAAAAAGGAATCCTGAAATATCAGGAGGTAAGAAAATATGGTCAGAACAGAAATACATGTAAATATAATAAACTTTTCTTCACATCTTGACTTTTCTAACAAGTCTGACAGCTGAAGCAAAATTCTTTTTTTTTTTTTTGAAGCAAAACTTCTAACATACGGTCCTCAAATATAAAAGAAATGTGAATGCTTGACTTTGAAAAATACGTATTTATGAATAACGTAATAACTAGAACCACCACTAAAAAAGAAATACAAAGAGATACACTCAAGAAACATTATAGATAAATCAAAATGCAATTTTTGGGGTAACTGGGTGGCTGAGTTGGTTAAATAAGCATCTAACTCTTGGTTTGGGCTCGGGTCACGATCTCGGGGTCGTGAGATCGAGCCCCACTCTCTGCAGAGTCTGCTTTGGATTCTTTCTCTCCCTCTGCCCCTCCCCCCACTCACACACTCTCTCTTCCCCTCTCTAAAATAAATAAATCTTTTTAAAAAATGAAATTTTAAAACCTGTTCAAATAACTCACAAAAAGCTTAAGTAAAAGAACATAGAGAAATTAAAACAGAACTAAAGGAAAACAAAAAACAAAATGGCATACTTAAACCTAACATATCAAAAATTACATTAAACGTAAATGGTCTAAATATACTAGCTACAAGATGAAGGTTTGTCAGATGTACAGGGAGAGATGACCCAATTATATGCTGCCTATGAGAAACTCACTTCAAATGTAATGGTATATGCAGCTTGAAAGAAAAAAGATGGGAAGAGGCACCATGCAAACAATAAAAAGTAAGCAGAAGTAGCTATATCAGTATCAGATAGAGCAGACATCAGACAGAAGAAAATTACCAGAAACAGAAAGGGACATTACATTATAATACAGTTAATCCAGCAAGAAAATATAAAAAACAGAGTTGCACATATAAATTAGACAACTTATATGAAAAGGACCAATTCCTCAAAAAGTACAAATTACTACAACCCACTCAATAGGAAATAGAGAATAAACAGTCCTATAACTCTTAAGAAAATAGAATTTATAATTAAAAATATCCCAAAAAGAAATCTTCAGGCCCGGACTGTTTTATTGGAGATTTCTACCAAACATTTAAAAAAGAATTAACACCAATTCTATATAATCTCTTCTAGAAAAAAGAAGAGCAGGGAAACACTTCCCAAAACTCATTCTGTAAGGCCAGTATTACCCAATAGCAAAATAAGAGTACAAAAAAAAAAAAAACTACAGACCAACATCCTTTATGAATATAGATGCAAAAATTTTTATAATATTAAACAGAATTCAGCAATAAATGAAAAGAATTATACACCCCAACTAAGTGAAGTTTATTCCAGGGATGCAAGGCTGGTTCAATATTTGAAAATCAATCAGTATGATCCATCATATTAGCAGGTTAAAAAAAAAAAATCACATGACCATATCAATTGATGCAGAAAAAGTATTTCACAAAATTCAACACCTATTCATGATTTAAAAAAGAAAAAAACTGTCAGAAAACTAGAAATGGAGGGAACTTCCTCAATTTATTGTAGAACATCCTCAAAAACCTACAGCTAACATCATACATAATGTAGAAAAACCGAATGCATTCCCCCTAAAATCAGGAATAAGGCAAGGATGCCTGCTCTCACCACTGCTATTCAACATATTAGAAATTCCAACCTGGGCAAGGAAATAGGTGGCACACAGACTGGAAAGGAAGAAGTAAAATTCTCCCTATTTGTAAATGACATGGTTGTCTATGTAGTATATCCCAGAGAAGTACAAAAAAATACTTCTAGAACCAGTAAGTGAGCTTAGTTAAGTTCATAAGCTACAAGATCAACAAACAAAAATCAATAAACTTGGGGAAATTGAAATTCAAAATACAATACCATAGACAAAGATTCAAAAACAAAAGAAATAATAGTAAATCTAATAAAACATGAACAAGATTTTTATACTGAAACTACAAAATGCTGGTGAAAAGATCAAAGAGCATCTAAGAGATACAGTCATTGACTGGAAAACTCAACATAATAAAGATGTCAATTCTCCCCCAATAAACCTGATACAGAAGCTTAAAACAATTTCTATCAAAATCTATCAAGGCTTTGTTGTAGATTTAGACACTTCATATGGAAAGGAAATGGAATGAGAACAGTTAAGGGAATTCTGAAAAGGAAGAATAAAGTGGGGGATCAGTCTATCCAATCTCAAGACTTTTTATACAGCTACACTCACCAAGTCTGTGTGGTGTCAGAGGAAGAAAAACAGAGATCATTGGGACTGAACAGAGAACCAAGAAATAGACACACACAAATACAGCCAACTGATTTTTAACAGAGATGCAAAAGCAATTACAGAAAGGACTAAAAGTCTTTTCAACAAATTGTAGTGGAACAATCAGACATCCATATTCAAAAAAATGAACCTTAACTTAACCCTAACACCTTATAAAAAATTAACTCACAATGGAAAACACTTAAGTGTAAACCCTGGGACTATAAAACTTTCAGAAAATAGCACAGGAGAAAACCTTAGGAAACCTGGTCTGGTGAAGTGTGAAACATGACAACAAAAGCACAAACCATAAAAACTGAGAAACTGGACTACATGAAAATTAAAACTGTGAAAGACATTGTTAAGAGAATAAAAACACATGCTACAGAACACATATCTGACAAAGCGTTCCTATTTCAAACATATATATGACAACTTCAAAACTCAATGTTAAAAAAAATAATTAGAAAACAAGCAAAAGACATAGGACATTTTACTAAACAGGATATATGATGTCAAATAAGCACATAAAAAATGGCAACATCACTACCTATTAGGGAAACACAAATTAAGATCAGAATGAAATATCACTACACACCTGTTGAACAGCTAAAATAAAAAAACAGTGATGCCACTTAATGCTGGGGAGGATGCAGAGAAACTGGATTACTCATCAGTGAAATGCTAGAGTCATTCTGGAGAGTAGTTTGCTAGCTTTTCAAAAAACTAACCATGTATTTACCATACAAAAGACCCAGTAATTCCATTTTGGAGCATTTTTTCGCAGAGAAATAAAACCTTATGTTTCTACAAAAACCTGTACGTGATGACTGTGCACAGTGGGTTTATTGGTAATAGTCAGAACTCTGAAACAACCCCAACAGATAAATGCTCCTCAATACTTAATGAGGTACACATGCAACAATCTGGATGGCTCTAAAGGGCACTGTGCTAAGTAAAAAATACCAAACTCAAAAAGATCACATGCTGTATGACTCAATTTATATAACATTGTGGAAATGACAAAATTATATAGACAGAGAACAAATCAGTGGTTGACAGGAGTTAGGAAAGGGGAAGGAAGATGTGACTATGTAAGGGTGTAGAAGGAAGATTTTGTGAACAGTTTTATATCTTGACTGAGGGGCTGATTACACAAATCTACACATAGGATAAAATGACAAAAAACCAGACATAAACATTGTGCCAATTTCAAATTCCTGGTTTTGATTTTATCTAACATGTAACAACTGGGGAGCTGGGTGAAGAGTACATGAGATCTCTACATATTATTTTTCCAACTTCCTATAAATCTATAATTATTTCAAAATTAAAAGTTAAAAAAACAAAACAAAACAGAAGTACCTCCCACAACAGAGACTTCTATATGTAGCACTGACCACTTGGCACTTCTAACTAGGAGATACCCCCAAGGTATTTGGTATGTGATTTTTTAAGGTTTTGTTTTTTCAAAATAAAAGCATTTTTTCTGATTATAAAGAGAATTCAAATATTTGAATTCTCATTTATTAATTAATTAAGTATAAACCATAAATCATCAACATCATATTACCAAAGCAACTGTCATTAACATGAATCATTTTCAGGTATATCTTTAAAACAAAATGTGAACATGAAGATTATAAATTTTACGAAAGAAAACAATAACCTGTTTTTAAAAAAAGTTTAAAGAAGAAAAGGGTTGAGTATGTTTCTAATTTCTCTGATAGTGGCTCAAGGTTCTTTTTTATTTTTTAAAAAGGACAGTAGCACAGAGACCACAACTTCCCTTCACTTGGATTCCAAAACGCCAAGATTCGCTCCCTACCTCGGGGGTTGGTGCAGCATAGGCTGTATAAGGAGGTGGGGAAGAAGCCACAGCTGTCTCATCATACAGGACCTCTGAGCCAACGTAAGCCTATGAGAGGAGAGAGAGAATGAAAGAGAGCTGTCACAAAGCAACTATAGGCTCTTAGGATTCTATGCATATATGTCCTTTTTATTCAGCAAATTCTTAAAACGTAGAACAGCAGGGGGGCGGAGCAAGATGGCGGAGGAGTAGGAGACCCGGATTTCCTCTGGTCTCAGGAATTCAACTGGGTAGGGATCAAACCATTCTGAACACCTACGAACTCAACAGGAGTTCGAAGAAAAGAATAGCAACAACTCTCTGAACAGAAAAGCGACCACTTTCTGGAAGGTAGGACGTGTGGAGAAGTAAATAGGAGGCAATATTCGGGAGGATAAACGGCAGGGGAGGGGGCATCCGTCGGCTGCTTCTGGCAAGTGATAGAGCCGCGAAGCACAAAATCGGAACTTTTAGAAGTGGGCTCCACTAAGGGACACTGCTCCAGTGGCTAAGCAGGGGGTGGAATCCTCATGGGACAGTGTGGTCTCAGGACCCTCGGGGTCACAGAAAGACCGGGGGTGTCTGAGTGTGGCAGAGCTCCCAGGTACCGGACCAGGGAAGCCGGCTGCAGAGACAGAGCTGAGGCGCGGGCTCTCAGCTCGGGGTTCTTATAAACCGTGATCTGTGGCACAGTCGGGCCACTGCTCCTCCAGCAGGGATCCAACGCAGCAAATCTGGGGAGACTCCCCCTTGTCCCCTGGGAGGAGCGGCACGGGAGCGCACCACAGGGATCTGCGGGTTTGGAGACTCCACACCAGGTCGGGTGCCAGAGATAGAAACATCGGTCACAGGCCGGGTGAGCACGGAGTGCGGCCGGAGACCAGGGAGATGGGAGTGACTGACTGCTTTTCTGTGGGGGCGCACTGAGGAATGGGGCCCCGAGTTCTTGGCTCCTCCAGGGCAGAGATTGGGAGGCCGCCATTTTCACTCTTGGCCTCCAAAGCTGTACGGAAAGCCTGCAGGGAACAAAAAGCTCCTGAGAGCAAACCCGAGCATAATACTTAGCCCAGACCGGACAAGAGCCGGGCAATTCCACCTCCGGCAAAAACATTTGGGAACCACGGCAATAGGCCCCTTCCCCAGAAGATCAGCGAGAACAGGCAGCCAAGACCAAGTTTACCGATCAATGAGAACGGCAGAACTCCAGCGCTAGGGGAATACGGCACATAGAATCCATGGCTTTTTTACCATGATTCTTTAGTCTTTCAAAGTTAATTTTTTTTAACTTTTTTTTTTTAATTTTTCTTTTTCCCTTTTTCAACCAACATCTTATCAATCCCTTTTTTTTTTAAAGATTTTATTTATTTATTTGAGAGAGAGAGAGAATGAGAGACAGCACAAGAGGGAAGAGGGCAGCGGGAGAAGCAGACCCCCCGCCGAGCAGGGAGCCCGATGTGGGACTCGATCCCGGGACTCCAGGATCATGACCTGGGCCGAAGGCAATCGCTTAACCAACTGAGCCACCCAGGCGCCCCTCAATCCCTTTTTTTAAAAAAATTTTTCTTTTTCGTTTTTAGAGTCATATTCTATCCCTTCATAGTAGTTACCCTTATTTTTGGCATATATATATATATATAAGTTGTTCTCTCTTTAAAATTTTGAGATACAGTTTCTTCTAACAGATCAAAATATACCCTAAATCTTTAGTGTATGCCTTTGTTCTACTCTCCTGCCTGATCACATTCTCTCCCTTTTTTTTCTTTCTTTTTTTTAAATCCTTTCTTTTTTCAAACAACTTCTTATCAATTCCTTTTATAAAATTTTTTATACTTTTCATCTTTACAGTCATATTCCATCCCTTCATCATATCAATCCTTATTTTTGTACATATATAAGTTTTTAAAATTTTGGGAGGCACTTTCTTCTAACAGACCAAAATACACCAAAAATCTAGTGTGTGGCACTGATCTATGAACCAGCCTGATCCTATTTGATCATATTCTAGTTTTTTTGTTTTCTTCTGTTTTTGTTTGTTTTTATCTTTTCCTTTTTCTTTTTTTTTTTTTTCTTTCTTTCCCTTTCTTTATCCCCGGCTTCATGTCTTTTCTGATTTGTTTAGAGTATATTTTCTGGGGACATTGTTACCCTGTTAGCACTTTGTTCTCTCATCCATCTGTTTTCCTTTGGACAAAATGACAAGATGGAAAAAAATCACCTCAACAGAAAGAACAAGAGGTAGTACCGACTGCCAGGGACCTACTCAATACAGATATTAGTACGATGTCAGATCTAGAGTTCAGAATCATCACTTTAAAGATACTAGCTGGGCTTGAAAAAAACATGGAAGTTATTAGAGAAACCCTTTCTGGAGAAATAAAAGAACTAAAATCTAACCAAGTCGAAATCAAAAAGGCTATTAATGAGGTGCAATCAAACATGTGGGCACTAACTGCTAGGATAAATGAGGCATAAGAGAGAATCAGTGATATAGAAGACCAAATGATGGAAAATCAAGAAGCTGAGAAAAAGAGAGATAAACAACTACTGGATCATGAGGGCAGAATTTCAGAGCTAAGCAATACCATAAGACAAAACAACATTAGAATAATTGGGATCCCAGAAGAAG
>NW_027915913.1:0-1406 GCF_054177405.1 Leptonychotes weddellii
GAGCGCCGTGAATTGTGTAAGACTGATGAATCACAGACCTGTACCTCTGAAAAAATAATACATTATATGTTAAAAAAAAAAAAATAGTAGGAAGGAAAAATGAAGGGGGGGAATCGGAGAGACGAACCATGAGAGACTATGGACTCTGAGAAACAAACTGAGAGTTTTAGAGGGGAGGGAGGTGAGGGGATGGGTTAGCCCGGTGATGGGTATTAAGGAGGGCACGTATTGCACAGAGCCCTGGGTGTTATACGCAAACAATGAATCATGGAACACTACATCAAAAACTAATGATGTAATGTATGGTGACTAAAGTAACATAATAAAATAAAATTTAAAAAAATAATAATATGATTAACACTCACCCAACCCTTAAACCATGCGCCAGATGCTATTCTAAGGGTTTCAGTTTATAAACCTAGTTAATAATCCAAAGAAATCAGTACATTTATCTTTCCATTTTACAGATGAGGAAACTGAACTCAGAGAGGTTAGATGACTCGCTCAAGGTAACACAGCTAGAAAATGAAAGAGGAGATTGAACCCAGGCAGTCTAACTCTGGAGTACCTGATGTTAACCACAACCCACTGATCTTTATGGCAGAAAATCCCTTCTGAAGTTACAGTGATCTTCATATAGAGGCAGCCTCACTCCCCTGAGGACATAGTACTTGTTCATTATCAGTTATGAATTAATGAATTTTTTTTTTAAGATCTTATTTACTTATTTGACAGAGAGAGACACAGCGAGAGAGGGAACACAAGCAGGGGGAGTGGGAGAGGGAGAAGCAGGCTTCCGGCTGAGCAGGGAGCCTGATGCGGGGCTCGATCCCAAGACCCTAGGATCATGACCTGAGCCGAAGGCAGCCGCTTAACGACTGAGCCACCCAGGCGCCCCAAATTCATGAATTTATATATTAATGTTAGTATTTCAGATACTGTGTTCAACTCTAACAACACTGGAGTATTAGTAAGCTCCCTCTTTGATGAGTGTGTACACTCTAACAAAGAACATTTCTATTTTCTGGTCCAAAGTATACGGATTACCAGCAAATAAAACAAACTAAAATGACATATGAACATAATCTTGCCCCCATATTCAGTCTTTTATTGGTTTATTAAGTGCACTGAAGTCACTGTAGCAGGAAGTCCAGATAAGACAACACCTGAGCCGTAATCCCCACTCTCAAGGATTTCCAGATCCACAGGGGAGACATGGACGAAAACCAACAATTATGATAGAGCACGACGAGGTCTGCATAAGATGTAATAAGAGTAGAAAAGACACAAAGGAGGGCAACTCAGACCCCAACTCAGTCTGGGGTATCTGTTATCGCTTCATGGGGAGGTAAAAGATGCATGCATACGCACGTGCATACACAGGGAGCTCAATACTGCTGTATCTT
>NW_027915914.1:0-230 GCF_054177405.1 Leptonychotes weddellii
CTCTTTAATACCCATCACCAGGCTAACCCATCCCCCCACCCCCCTCCCCTCTGAAACCCTCAGTTTGTTTCCCGGAGTCCATAGTCTCTCATGGTTTGTCTCCCCCTCTGATTCCCCCTCCTTCATTTTTCCCTTCCTTCTCCTAATGCCCTCCATGCTATTCCTTATGTTCCACAAATAAGTGACCATATGATAATTGTCTTTCTCTGCTTGACTTATTTCACTTAGCA
>NW_027915915.1:0-230 GCF_054177405.1 Leptonychotes weddellii
CCCCCCCCCCCCCCCCCCCCCCCCACCCCCCAGCCTGGTGATGGGTATTAAAGAGGGCACGTTCTGCATGGAGCACTGGGTGTTACACGCAAACAATGAATCATGGAACACTACATCAGAAACTAACGATGTAATGTATGGCGATTAATATAACATAATAATAAAAAAGATAAAGTGTAGGTTCACTCTAAGAAAGCAAATCAGAAGAGGTACAAAAATGGAAGATATAG
>NW_027915916.1:0-230 GCF_054177405.1 Leptonychotes weddellii
TATATGCAAACAATGAATCATGGAACACTACATCAAAAACTAATGATGTAATGTATGGTGATTAACATAACATAATAAAATAAAATTTAAAAGAAGAAAAATTACTCTATGTAATATAACATTTAATAATAGAATAATTATTTTATATTTTAATTATTATGTTACATAATTGATATATAATTGTATTCTATAAATATGTGGTTATATATTAATTTAATAATATAATACAA
>NW_027915917.1:0-230 GCF_054177405.1 Leptonychotes weddellii
ATGACAGACATATAGATTGGTAGAACAGAACAGAGAACCCAGAAATTAATCCACACAGAAATGGTCAACTGACCTTCAAGAGGGTGTCAAAAATACACCATGGGGGAAAAAAAGAATACACAATGAAGAAAGGGTAATCTTCAACACATATGGCTAGGAAAATTGTATACCCGCATGCAGAAGAATGAAATTGGACCTCAATCTTACACCACATACAAAAATTAACTTGA
>NW_027915918.1:0-230 GCF_054177405.1 Leptonychotes weddellii
CACGCCTCCTGCCCCCGGAGGGGTGGGGGCGAGCGCTGTGCAGAACTCAATACTGGCTGACTTTTTAATTTTAAATAATACCAGCAAGTAACGAGGGAGAAATACGTGCCCACAGTTGCCAGGGGTCTTGATGTAGATGGTTTTTATTGAGCTACCTCAGTTCAGAGTGTGGGCTGGTTGCTATCTTTCTTTCTCACTGCGAGAGTTGTCGCCCCCCCCCCCCGCCCCAG
>NW_027915919.1:0-230 GCF_054177405.1 Leptonychotes weddellii
AGGGGAATGGTAATAGCACCTGCCTTCTAGAGTGGTCTTGAGAGATGCTGAGAATGTCTGGAAGCAGAGGGGACATCAGGCCTACCCCCATTTCGCAGATAAGGTAAAATTGAGGCCCAGAGAAGGGAAAACCCAGTTGAAATACACCACAAGAAGACCTAGTCGCTACCCTCCTTACAAGACATAATCTGACCCTTGTAGGCACCTCCATGCCTACCCCTTTCCCACCT
>NW_027915920.1:0-230 GCF_054177405.1 Leptonychotes weddellii
CCCACACTCCCAGGTGGGACCTTCCCCAGGCCCTCCGGCCACCCTAGAACTAAGGGAAGGGAACACCAACAGTTCACAGAGATCACAGTCCCGCAGGACAGGAGTCTCCCTCAGTTGACCAATGTCTTAGCGATTGACAAGGAAAAGGCATTCTTACCAATAACCTGACTTCCAGAGACCCGTAAGTCAAGATCCTGGAGCCCCAACATCACCCTCCCCTCCACGAGTGA
>NW_027915921.1:0-230 GCF_054177405.1 Leptonychotes weddellii
GAAGCCAGGGATGTATAAATCTCAACAGCTTTTTTTTTTTTTTTTTGAGGTAGTAAAAGACTTAAAAATGAACAAGGGCTTTTGGGATGGTTATTGACGGAGGAAGAAGTAGGGAGGCAGGGCCGGGAATGCAAATAAAATTTATTTGCTATTTGTTATGCACCAGTTTCTTTGCTTTTATCAACTGACTCAGTCTCCATACAGTGAAGGGAGTGTTTGCCCATTCTACA
>NW_027915922.1:0-230 GCF_054177405.1 Leptonychotes weddellii
CTTCTGTGGATCCATCAGATTGTCGGAAGAATTCATATTTGCATTCACTGAAGCATTTCTCTAAACTGTCACCATTCCTTAGGTCACCCCTGCTCATTCATCAGGTATCCTGTGACTTGATTTTACGTATCACCACCTTTATTTACTCTCTCCAGAAAATAACATTACCCTGCCTCTACCTAGGTAGAGTAGTAGAGTAGTAGAGTAAGCACTCTACTAAAGTGCTTACA
>NW_027915923.1:0-230 GCF_054177405.1 Leptonychotes weddellii
GTACAGTGACAAAGGAAATGGGACACTTTGGGGGACACCTTTATTAAGGAACTGTGGAAAACACACCAGGAAAAGTGACAGAGAAAAAAAGAAGACAAGAAAGAAAAGAGACAGGAAGGTAGGAAAAGGAACTAAATAAATAATGTTGCATAAACTAAAACCAGAGACAGAGTTTAAGAAAGAGGGCTAGCAATATGGAACAGAAAATCTTTGTGATTGGTCACTGGAAA
>NW_027915924.1:0-1406 GCF_054177405.1 Leptonychotes weddellii
GGCACCTGGCTGGCTCAGTCAGGAGGAGCATGTGACTCTTGGTCTTGATGTTGTGAGTTTGAGCCCCACATTGGGTATAGAGATTACTAAAAATAATAAATAAACTCTAAAAAAAAATGTTTTTTTAAAAGATCTGAGAGCAGGGCGCCTGGGTGGCTCAGTTGTTAAGTGGCTGCCTTCAGCTCAGGTCATGATCCCAGGGTCCTGGGATCGAGCCCCTCATCGGGCTCCCTGCTCCACGGGAAGCCTGCTTCTCCCTCTCCCACTCCCCCTGCTTGTGTTCCTGCTCTCGCCATCTCTGTCTCTCTCAAATAAATAAATAAAATCTTTAAAAAAAAAAAAAAGATCTGAGAGCAAATCTGAAACCTTCCCCAATTTACCAGTTTAAACAAGAGAATATCCTATTTCTCAGGAGGGTTAACAGTGAAAGAATAGTAAATTAGTAAATGTGGCATGATGGAGCCAGTTTTGCTCCCAGACCAAATTATAGTAATTATCTGAAATACTTTGATCTTATGGGTTAAAAAGGCAAGTTCGGGCATCATCAGGTGTTCATAGATATTCCTTTCTTCAGGACACACTGAGATTAAGAATATGAAAGATTTGGGGTCTATTGTAGAAATAGCAGAATTGCAAAAGTGCTTGTTCAAAAGCCAGAATGTGTTTGGCACTCCACAATCTGAACTCTAAATCCATATGTAGGTGTAAATAAGATCTTGCATAGCATCTTAGATTTGAAAGAAAGAAAGAAAAAAGAAAGAAAGGAAGGAAGGAAGGAAAGAAGGAAGGAAGGAAGGAAAGAAAGAAAAAAAGGAAGGAAGAAAGGAAGAAAGAAAGAAAGAAAGAAAGAAAGAAAGAAAGAAAGAAAGAAAGAAAGAAAGAAAGAAAAGAAAGAAGAAAAAAATAGAGAAGAATTTTGCCCAGATGCTCTTCAGTTACTCCTTGTGTTCTATGAGCAAAAATAGCTCAGTGACCTGATATACCTCATCTTTGAAAGTTTGGGGTAATAGCTCTGAGGATGTATATAGGATGTATATCACTCTATATTTAATTCCCCAGGGTACTGAGATTATTTCTTTAACAACAACAAAAAAAATATGTGGTTTTGAGGCTGCATAGCAACCTGGTACATCCAAATTGAACAGAACTGAAAATGATTCAGGTATA
Organism: Leptonychotes weddellii; assembly: GCF_054177405.1. Taxonomy (NCBI): domain Eukaryota; kingdom Metazoa; phylum Chordata; class Mammalia; order Carnivora; family Phocidae; genus Leptonychotes; species Leptonychotes weddellii. The sequence goes on from NW_027915924.1 coordinate 1,168, forward strand.
AAAATTTGGGTCATGAGGAGGGAGGGGTTAAGTGGCCCCTGTGTAACCTCCCCATAGTATAACATGCTCAAGGGAGGAAGGAGAGTGACATTAACACAGGGGGGATCCTCACAGTTTGGGGGCCTCTCTGGGGTACCAATCGTTGCACAGTTATAAGCATCATGTTTTGATGGAGAAACTCATTCAGATGACCTTTCAGACCAAAGTGATCCATCTCAGCTACAGATTTAGGTATCCTT
>NW_027915925.1:0-230 GCF_054177405.1 Leptonychotes weddellii
ACTCTAAGATGGCTTCTCATCAGTCCATAAATACCCATAGCTAGTTCTGCCAGCATTTTTGGTTTGCAGATTATGTGTTGTATGAGGCAAAACATAGCAACACAAACATTTAAATTGCCCCCATGTTTTACAACCTCAACTGCTGTATTTTATATAAAGGCCACAAAATGAATATGGTTACTGATGAAAATTGGATATATACCAAGGATTCTGCATGCTGAACTTGAGAA
>NW_027915926.1:0-230 GCF_054177405.1 Leptonychotes weddellii
GAGCCCTGCCCTCCACCCCCACCAACCCCCCCAACCCCGGTCCGGGCTCTCTGCTCAGCGGGGAGCCTGCTTCTCCTTCCTCTCCCTCTCCCTCTGTGCTCTCTCTCTCAAATAAATAAATGGAGTCTTTAAAAAAAAGAAAAAAATACCATGAGAGAACATTGTATTACCTCAGAGAAAGGAAGGAAAATTTTTTTTTATTCTTATGTTAATCCCCATACATTACATCA
>NW_027915927.1:0-230 GCF_054177405.1 Leptonychotes weddellii
ATGGCTGAGTAATATTCCACTGTATATATGAACCACATCTTCTTTATCCATTCATCTGTTGAAGGGCATCTCGGCTCTTTCCACAGTTTGGCTATTGTGGACATTGCTGCTATGAACATTGGGGTCCACATGGCCCTTCTTTTCACTACATCTGTGTCTTTGGGGTAAATACCCAGGAGTGATAGGGTCTTCATTCCCTCTTTTCCACTACGAAGAAAATCAAGCCATAA
>NW_027915928.1:0-230 GCF_054177405.1 Leptonychotes weddellii
GATTTGCCCGCTGAGCTTCCTTCTGATGCACGAATGTCACCTAAAACATCGATGGAGGTGCCTGTTCTGGGAGGGGAAGGAAACAGAAGAGCAGGGGGTGGTCACCTCCCACCCAGCCTTCCCAGCGCCCCGCATGGAGGACAGCGAGTTCTCAGACACAAAGGCGTTCAGTGGAAGCAGCAACAGGTGAAGCGAAAAGACCGGAGAACCGGTCGCATAAAGAGAAAAGC
>NW_027915929.1:0-230 GCF_054177405.1 Leptonychotes weddellii
ATCTGGATCCAACTGAGATTCACCATCACTATTAGCACCACCACCATTTTCACCATCATCATCGTCTTCATCACCATCATCATTGTCAATACCACCACATCATCATTACTTCCTCATTATCATCAACACTCCCACCATTATCAGCATCATCACCACCACCATCATCATCATCACCACCATCATCATCATCACCATCATCGTCAACACTACCACCATCATAATTACCATCA
>NW_027915930.1:0-230 GCF_054177405.1 Leptonychotes weddellii
ACCCTCCCCTCTCTCATGTGCTCTCTGTCATTCTCTCTCTCTCAAATAAATAAATAAAATCTTTAAAAAAAAATACTTTTCCACATAGATAAAACTAGAAAAAATCCTCATGTTCACAAACATTAAAATGGGTAAATAAAATCATGATATTGTTTTAAGAGAACACTAAGCAGTTATCAGTAAACATGAAAAAAAAAAACACACCCCCAAAACAAAAACCCTGTAGTTAT
>NW_027915931.1:0-230 GCF_054177405.1 Leptonychotes weddellii
CTGACTTATTATGCTGTATTTATTTTATGAAGAGCTTTGGAATAGAAATCAGAGGTGTCTTGGGGATCAAGATGGTAGAATAGGAAGATTCTGAGCTTACCTCCTTCCATGGACAAACCAGAACTACAACTATTTATAGAACAACTATCTCTGAGAACAAATTGAAGACTTGCAGAAATGATTTTACACAATTAAGGATGTAAAGGAAAAGCCATATCACAATGGGTAAG
>NW_027915932.1:0-230 GCF_054177405.1 Leptonychotes weddellii
AGGTGAAGAGGAGGGGAGGCAAGACTTCAGAGGCAGAGGAAACAGACTCCTGTGTTGGAGGGGAGCATGAGGTAGGGTCTGAGAGAAGGTGAGTGTTGGGGGTAAGGGAGGGGGGAGAGTAGGGGGTAGCATGTCCTTGGATAGGACCAGGGAGGCAAGAGCCAAACCACATCAGGAATGGTGGACTTTTTTTTTTTTTTATTCTTATGTTAATCCCCATACATTACATC
>NW_027915933.1:0-230 GCF_054177405.1 Leptonychotes weddellii
AATCCATTGTCAAATCTGAGGTCCTGAAGACTTACCTCTGCTTTTTCCTAATACTTTTTATAACTATAGTTCTTTTATTAGAGTTGTTGATTTTGAATGAATTTTTGTATATGGAGTGAGGTAGTGAGTCCAACTTGATTTTATTTGCATGTGCCTATCCTGTTGTCAAGCACGCTTTGTTTCAGAGATTCTTTCCCCCATTAAATGATCTTGACATATTTTTCTAAATC
>NW_027915934.1:0-230 GCF_054177405.1 Leptonychotes weddellii
AGTTAAGAGTCTCTTATGGTTTGCTTCCCTCTCTGTTTTTATCTTATTTTCCCTTCCTTTCCCCTATGTTATTTTAACATCATTAAATAGTTTCTTTTTTATTTTGGTAAGATGTATATAACATAAAATTTGTTGTTTTCAACATTTTTAAGTATCTAGTTCAGGAGCATGAATGACATTTACAGTGTTGTGCAACCCATTACCACTACCTACTTCCTAAATTTTTCATC